>NW_024879270.1:0-300000 GCF_018340385.1 Cyprinus carpio | reverse complement strand
TGAACTAACCCTTTAATTAGCGGCCGATATTTATCGTGCACATCTGCTATTATTGTTTAAAAAAAGAGCCCTATACAAAAAAAAAATAATAATAGGTTTAAAATACAGGCCTGTGGTTCTTTTTCTTTTTATTAATTCACCATTTGTAAACTGATGTTTACTATTCATGTTGTATTAAAACTATAATCACTGAATGTAATAAAAAAATTGTGAATCAAATTGAAATCGAATCAAACCAGGACATCTGAATCGATACCCAGCCCTACTGTAGAGCTGAACATTTGAATCAGGATCAAATGACTGAGTTCAGCTCTGAGAATGAAACCAACCTGTTTGTTCCTCAGTATCTTCATGTTTGACTCTGAGCGCTTCTTCAATCTTCATATCTTCACTCTCCTCTTTAATAAACGCCATCTGTGGATGAGATTAATTATAGAAATAAAATATTAGTCCGAACTAAATCTCTGCGTCTCAATCAGCTCTAGTTCAGTAGTCAGTGCACTAGCGCTATATAAATAAAGGGGACTTGACTTGTAAACACTCAAAGCTATCCCTACAAATTAATAACAGAACATAAATTTAGTTATGATTTACAACAAATAAATATTTGCTGTCTGTAAGTAAAAGCTGTCATTCATCTCTCGCATATAGAGGGTGTGCAAGTGACGTCACCGTCAGCCGGAGTCACTGCGGTCAAAAAAACTGAGTGGCAGCATTGGTTTTTAGCACGAATGCTGCGAAAAACACACAAAACACATCTCAAATGGGAAAGAACTTTGCGATTGACTGGACAAATAGATCTGACAAGAAATCTAAGGTCTATATTTACAGGCTGCCGAAAGCTACAGAAAACAGAAGCAAATGGTTTGCTGCAATTCACACAGACTCCAGTCAGCAAAACATGCATTTGCAGCTATTATTTTGTCAATATGTTGAATTTTGGGGTAAAACCATATTGATTTTAAAGAGTGTGAACGTACTCAGATCACCTCCCGAGATGGTCTCGGTTCGGTTCTGAGATCGTTTGGAGTGTTCATCACATATGGGCCAAAAATCACGCGAACCGTGTGCAGACCCCTGAAAAGGACCAAGTGTGAAAACACCTTATATTCTACAGTTTTTGTCAATGTTTATTAAAAAAACATCCTAGTTTTAGGGCTGGACAATATGACGATGCATGATATACGTGATTATATAAGCGTTCACAGGCAAATCTGCTTTATGTATTTCCCGGCGTCAAAATCAGGCACATGTAAAGGTCATTAAACACGATTCCTGGCCACATGTCAGCATCTATGGATCACTTGTAAAGGAACACTATCATGTCCATCTGCCTTTAACTAAAACTGATAATCTTTTGTTTTACTCGTATTTTCGCTATTAAATCCATTCATGCAGCATACTTATAAAGTATCATGTTTTAATCAAGTTGCTATTTATTTATTTGTAATGTATATGTACAGCAAGAACGATCCTGAACTAAATGAAGATAAATGTCTTGGCGTACGATGTGTTGAACCAATCAGATAAGAGTAAATGGAGAGTCAGCGAGAGCCTCGTTTGATTGGCTACAAGAAAATGGTGGGCCCTCCCTCCCTCTCATGCTTGCAAAACTCAGTTAGTGAGAATCATGCCAAAACTGTAAGTGAAAAGAAAAGAAAGATGGAGCTGTATATATCAGTTTATTTTGGGAACCTTTTGCCCCACATGCACAAGTCATTAATGTTCTCAATAAATGTGGATGCATTTATTACGCTGTGTTGATTCCTCAATACTTGTTTTAAAGCATGCGACACAGTTTAAGTGTAATTTTAACATGATTTCCCGTGGTGACATGATTCACAAACCACGCCCACATTATCTTGGCACATCCACTTCTATGGAAAATGACAATCCCTCAAATAAACGTAGGTATATTTCAAGTGTAATTCACTTCACTTCTATATTCACTGAGTGAAAATAGCATTATTTAGCAGTCTGTTATTTACACGAAGTGCAAATAGCAATAGTAGTATGTTTCCATTAAGTTTAGACAGATGATATTTATACTTAGTGGAAATAATGGCTACATTATAAAAAAAAAAAAAGTATGCAATAGTTAAAATGAAAATATTTATTAAAATTATCTAATGGATGCTGCCTTAAGGGACAATTAGTCCTCTCTACATCTCCCCCAACCCAGTACAATTCAGTACTTTTGACTGTATTTTTGGTGAAAACAACGTGCCAAAATTGTAAGCGCGGAAAAATGGAAGTCAGAAGAATGCAGATCATATTTATTTTGATTTATCATGAAGCAGCAGTTTCACAATACATAAATCACACTTCTGAGTAACAGTAAAATGCTGCAAATAATTTTTTCTTGCACTTGAAACTAGATTGAAATCTTTACAAAGCTTCTCTTGAGCATGCAAATTTAATTTACTCTTACAGTCTTATAACTTACGCTTCTACAACTCTTGCGTTTGCAAATCTTTTAGGCATTATTTTACCTTCATACTTTATTCATAAAAAAAATCAATGTTCGTAAATGATATAAGACACATGAAGTCTGTAAATCTGAGTTTAGTTTGTATTGATTTAGGCTCTTTAAATGTTTAAAACTAACCTTTGTTCTGCCGAACCACTACAGATGCGGAGCGCGGCGCAGCCTTATGACGTCATCCCCCACTCCAAAATAAAAGTCATACTCATATACTGAAATAATTATAAAAAAAATTAACATAAAGAAAACATATTCAAGTGATAAGATAACAAACGAATTTCAGGGATGAGTCAAAATTCTCAGAGCTATCAAAACCACTGAGCTTTTTCAGAAGTTTTGGTTATTTTTAAATGTAAGCAAGTGTGAACTAACTACAGAGCCTTTTCATTACCAATGCAGTTATTGTTCCGTAAATCTTTATATTTCTTTATATTTATAAGAGTTTATATAGATCTATATAAACAATGTTATATTTTGTGAATAATGAGAAGAATGTTTTTAATTTTTTTATTTTGCAGGTTGTTGTAAAAGAAGCAGTTGTCAGTGGCTCTATAACCTCACGGATGTCTCTGCCTAGAACTGTACAGTGTACAGCTATGGACCCCTCCTGGAACCAGGGCACAACATTAAGACCGAGGCTCTTTTTAGAGATGCTGGGGAAAATGCTTGTGGCGCCACAAATGATACCGTGACAGCACATCCTCCGCTGTTGCCATAATGGTGAATCAACAAGGTTTTGTGACTACACTGGCACGATATTGATTAATTGCATATGCATCAGATACAGTGGCAGAGTGTCTCCTGGCAGAAGACAATGAGCAGATGAGGCCAACCAGAAGATTGGAAGTTTTTCCTGAAACACTGTGAGACTGGGTCTTCCCACCTTCATCACAAAACTTATTATTATTAATTCACTCTTTTTTTCTTTTTTTTTTTGCAGGCACCTGAGGCATTTCTCAATACCAAGCACTCAAACTTTGGACTTGCACCCTTGATAGTCTGGACTTGGCAAGTTCGCCTCAGCAGTATAAACTCCCGAGGACAGGAGGAACAGCAGCGTACTTGATAACTTTACTCACCTCGCCTCAGTTACTCCGGTTCTCCTCACTGTATATTAGCAATAAAACTAAATATCGTATAAAACACCAACCTGCCTCTTTTCGTTTTCATTTTAAAAATCTCATACATATTAATAGCCCCAACGCATGGTTCAGCTAATGCGTGCATGCTTAATGATCTTCACTGCATGCATACAGTATATTTATAACAAAACCAACGTTAAATGTAAACACAGATATGACTCTTTTCTTTTTCATTTTAAAAACACGTTAATATGTGGTTCAGGCAATATGTGCTTATAGCCTACTCTTATTAGCTTGACTCTTATTGCAGCCTGGAGCAATAGGCGTGCCAAAAGGTAGGGGCGTGCCGAAAGGTAGGGGGCGTGCCAAAAGGTAATGCGAAAGATGGCTGTTAAAAAAAAAAAAGAAAAAAAAAAAGCTGGCGAGCCATATACTCTTAATCGCAGACTAAAAGGAAGCCATAAATTCAACATAATCCTATAAAACCAAATTTAATTCTTCCAAGGTAAAAACGGCGTTAATGATATTAAGAATATTATTTTAAATTACTTTTGAAAGTACCTTCAAAACTTCTGCATGGCGCGGGTTACTGACGTCATCACCACCGCAAGTTTAGGTCTTGATTTATCAATAATCAAAAAACAAATTACAATTATTTTTCTAGAATACAAACGTCTCTTAAGACGGTTAGTCGCACTAGCTGTTCTTAAATTAAAGTCAAAAGTTGTATTTGTTAACATTAGTTAATGCACTGTGAAGTGAACTAACAAGAACAAACAACGAACAGCTGTATTTTTATTAACTTACAAAGTTTAATAAATACTGTATCAAATGTATTGCTCATAGTTAATGTTAGTTAATACATCAGTGTCAACAAATGAAACCTTATTGTAAAGTGTTACCCTCGAAAACATCTCGGTTACGTATGTAACCACTGGTTCCCTTTCGGTGTGACGAATGTCTGAAGCCCTATACCATCCCGCCAATTTTATTGGCCAAATAGCGCTTGGCACCGCCTTACGCATGCGTACGCATGGTATACCTGAGTGCCGCGCGCTATTTAGCTCAGATTTCATGAACTGAAGAAATGCTATCAAGGTACGGAACGGCCTGGGACCGCAGCATCTCGTTCCCTATTCAGGGAACCGTGGTTACATACGTAACCGAGATGTTCCCTTTCATAGGTCACTTCGATGCTGCGGTGACGTCACCGTATGGAAACCCTATACCATAACGCCTGACGTACCTGATAGTTGGGATCCAAGGAAAGCATCTGCTCAAGCGGATAGAACCCGGGAGCCAGGAGCCATCCTCACATCCAGACTGACTGTAAAACTTGACAAAAGTGCTCGGAGAGGACCATCCTGCCGCAGCACAGACATCATATATAGAAGATCCACTGAGAAATGATTTCGATGAAACCACTGCTCTCGTGGAATGAGCTCCAATTTCTAAGGGCGAAGCAGTCCGCGCGCCTCATAGGCTAAAGATATAGTCTCCACCAACCAATGGGACATGCGCTGCTTTGTGACAGCACAGCCTCTATTTTGTGTCCTAACAGGCAACAGCTGGTCGGACTCACCCCATGGAGCTGTTCGATCAACATAAGTCTTCAGCACTCTGACAGGGAAAAGACTCAGATCTCCTAGCCCCGCCTCAGCAGGGAGTAAAGCCTCCAAGACCACTTGTTAAAGTGAAAGGGGTTCGAGGCGACCTTAGGGACATAATTAGGTCTCGGTTGCAGCAGTACTTCCACAAACCCTGGTGAAAAGTCCATGCACGAGGGCCAAACAGAAGAGCCTGCAAATCCCCAACTCTCATGAGGGAGGATAAAGCCACAAAAAGAACTGTTTTTAAAGTAGGATTTATTTATTTATTTATTTTTCAAGGGCTCAAACGGATGTTCTGATAGACCTTGCAACACAATGAATAAATTCCATGAAGGAACTCGTGCAGGGCGGGAAAGGCCTTAGCCGTCACAAACCCTGTATAAGCAACAGACCAGCGGATGATGGCCCACTGAAGTACCATCTATATATACGTGGTTAGCTGAAATGGCTGCCACGTAAACTTCAAGAGAGGCTGGTGTTACTTCATCAGAAAAACAGTCTTGAAGAAACTCCAGTACTGAAACCACGGGGCAGTAAACTGGATCTAAATTATGAATTCCACATCAGGCAGTAAACAGTTTCCATTCGAAAGCATAAAGCGTCTCGTAGAAACTGCCCTAGAATTCATTATAGTCTCGGTGGTTCCAACTGAAAAACCGGGACATATTAACTCACTCAGCTCAGAGAGGCCACGCCAACAGCTTCCATAGATCTGGCCTTGGGTGCCAAGTCATCCCTCGTGCTTGCGATAGTAAGTGCTGTCTGAGGGGAATCTCCACAGAGAGCCCGCTACAGGATTGACCAGATCCGCAAACCACGGGGGTGTGGCTCCACACTGTCCATTTTGGGGGTGCAACCTCCATTCCCCTTGCTCCAGGCTCTGTCCGGAGAACAAATCCGTTCCGAAGTTCAAGTGCCCGGGGACATGAACCACTCGGATCGACAGAAATCTGTTCTGAGACCAAAGAAGAATTATCCTCGGCAGCCTGCACAGGGGGTGAGAGTGTAATCCTCCTTGCTGATTCAGATATGACACAATCGCCATGTTGTCTGACCTGAGTAGTACATGACGGCCGATCAGCAGATTTAAGAAAATACTGGAGAGCTATAAAAACTGCCAGCAATTCCAACCTGTTTATATGCCAGCCGCGTTGTGTCGCCGTCCATGCTCCGTGAGCTGGGCGTCCTTGACAAACATTTCCCCAACTGGTCAAAGACACGTCCGTCGTGCCAGTCTTGCGGGAAGCACGAATCACCAGCTGAACTCCAGTTGACGGAATTTAGCTGACATCCATGGTTTTATCGACATAACACACCTCCGTGTCACCGAAATCGTACAATGCGGAAAACAACGGGGTGAAATGTTTGGTTTTCATCCACCACTGAAAATGGGCACATGTGAAGCAAGCCCAGACGGATTACAGGGGATGCTGCTATCATAGACCCAAAAGTCTGAGGCACAAACTCACCGTCACTGCGCGACCTGCTATGAAAAGGCGCAGGCATGATGTGAGAGACTGAACACGCGGGAGAGATAGTCTTGTCATCGCGCAAGAGTCCAAGTCTATTTCCAGAAGGTTATCCGCTGAGAGGGAATTAAAAACACACTTCTGGAAATTTGTGCATAAGCCAGGCTGTTTAGATGATTCAGCACAAGATCCCAATGGGAGTGTGCTTGAGTCTGCGATTGTGCTAACACCAGCCAATCATCCAGGTAATTCAATACGCGAACGCCCTGGAGCCACAATAGGGCCAGAACTGCGTCCATGCATTTCAAAAATACTCGATGAGCCAAGGCTAAGCCGAAGGGAAGAACACGGTATTTTTTTTTTTAGACAAAAATAGCGGCTGTAAAACCTGACTCCATCTGAGAGGGGTGTACTTTATAGCCCCTATTCCCAGCAGAGACGCTCCTGCCGCAGCACCACGATTTCCTTTGGTCGCTGCATTTCGTTGTGTATAATCCTGAAGCGTATCCACGGCAGGATTAAATCCAACAAAATTAACATCAGGTCACGCCGCTAGCGTGCTTACGGCAGCTGTGTGGGCCGTCATAAACGGGCCGTCTTAGTCAGCCTCTTGTGCCGTCCCTCAAACTCTGAAGGCTAGATTGTGCAGAGCGTCTGAGGGGGCGCTCAAGTGATAGCTCGATCCAATGATGCTCGAGGTGCCTTTGCTGCGAGACAGTCAATGTTAGAGCGTGGGGACTGTATTGAGAGGGTTGGATGTGCATTAGCAGTCCAACAGCGCTGTCCAGTGGAGGGCACAGTCCCTGACGAACAGGAAGGGAAGCGCATGCGTCAAAGTCGCTGCGTTTCGTTGTGTATAATCCTGAAGCTTATCCACGGCAGGATTTAATCCAACAAGATAAACATTGGGCCCCGCTGCTAGCGAGAACGCGGCAGCTGTGTGAGCCGTCATAAACGGGCTGTCTTTGTCAGCCTCTTGTGCCATCCCTCAAACTCTGAAGGCTGGATTGTGCAGAGTGTCTGAGGGGGCGCTCAAGTGATAGCTCAATCCAATGATGCTCGAGGTGCCTTTGCTGCAAGACAGTCAATGTTAGAGCATGGGGACTGCAGTGAGAGGGTTGGATGTGCATTAGCAGTCCAACAGCGCTCTCCGGTGGAGGGCACAGTCCCTGGCGAACAGGAAGGGAAGCGCATGCGTCAAAGTCGCTGTGTTTTGTTGTGTATAATCCTGAAGCGTTTCCACGGCAGGATTTAATCCAACAAGATAAACATTGGGCCCCGCTGCTAGCGAGAACGCGGTAGCTGTGTGAGCCGTCATAAACAGGCTGTCTTTGTCAGCTTCTTGTGCCGTCCCTCAAACTCTGAAGGCTGGATTGTGCAGAGTGTCTGAGGGGGCGCTCAAGTGATAGCTCAATCCAATGATGCTCGAGGTGCCTTTGCTGCGAGACAGTCAATATTAGAGCGTGGGACTGCAGTGAGAGGGTTGGATGTGCATTAGCAGTCCAACAGCGTTCTCTAGTGGAGGGAACAGTCCCTGATGAACAGCAGAAGTATCAGGAACTGCTGTAAGGAGATTGAGGACGAAAGGTTTTGGCCATCCAACTCAGGTTTTCTGTAATGTCGGCAAGATTAGCCAAGGTGGCGCTCGACCGTTAACATCCCCATCATAGAACGGTTCACTGCTCGGGCAGTATGTTTGGTAGCACTTAGCGCCAAATCTGTTGCCCCCCGCAGCTTTTTCACAGCCTCGGTTGTGATATCTTTCTCGTTAGAACCGCCATCAAGTGGAGTAAATTTGCCGAGATTAGACGCGACTCGACACGCCTTCGAGAGGGGGCGAGACTTTAGGCCGCGGCCGAGTTCGGCGCGATACGTTCGGCAAGAGAGTTCGTCCACCGGCGGCATCGCTGTATAACCGCGGTCCGCCATGTCAGCAATGATGGCGAAACCCGCGGCGTTCGTGACGCGCGCTGATTAAGGCTGCTTCCAGGACCTCGAAACCTCTTGGTGGAGATCCGTGAAGAAGGGTAGTTTATCCACCACGCGGGTAACCACATTCAACAGCTCACTGAGAAAGGGGAGGCGCGTTTCTCCTGTCCGCTCGGAGGGAGAGAACCGCATGTGCCAGCCAGAGCGCATATAGCGCGCGGCACTCAGGTATACCATGCGTACGCATGCGTAAGGCGGTGCCAAGCGCTATTTGGCCAATAAAATTGGCGGGATGGTATAGGGCTTCAGACATTCGTCACACCGAAAGGTGTTCCCATACTGTGACGTCACCGCAGCATCGAAGTGACCTATGAAAGGGAACTATGTTTTGCCTGATAGAGAAAAATATATAGTTGACAAAACCACTAAATTATAAAATTTGAAAATTAGTCAGAAGAGTTTAGTAACCCTATGTTAAGTGACATAAGCAAACCGACACAGCCTTATCCACCAAAACATTTATTTAGTTTTCACTTTCAGTCACCAATTCAAGTAAAAAAAATGGATAGATAGATAGATAGATAGATAGATAGATAGACAGATAAGCCACTCATTCATTCATTCTGTAGTAGCAGTCCATAGAACAGAATCCAGCAAACTCTTTATCTGAATAGAAAGCTGTGAAGACCCCCTTCTTTCCATGGCTACAGTATCCAGTGGTGTTTCTGTAGATGTATCCACAGCTATCACACCTGCTGAGCTCAAACTCACTCTGTAGGTCTTTCTCACATCTGGACTGACAGACTTCCAGTCAACGATACTTACACAAGAGAAAAACAAATGTTGAGAGATTCAAACAAGAAGTAACCAATAAGTAGAACTAAATATAAAATAAAAAAAGACTGCAAGTGTTGTCACTAGCAGAAGCGCAAATGTCTGAGAGTGCAAGTGCAAGTCTGCAGCCAGACCCTTCTTCATTATATTATAATATAATTGTACTGCAGACTCTTCACTGAGACAGTCATTTATGTTACCAAAAGTACATATGATTCCTGTGCATTCTAAAAGAATGGAATCACAAAAAAGGTGACTGGCACTCATCTATACCATAGGTTAGACTAATTTTTGGTTCAACATGTTGGATTAACTTCAAAAGAGTGAATGTCCTTCGAGTGCACTTTGTGTAATGGTAGAGTTGAGGCATGAGGATCTAATACAAAAGGCTAATCATTCAGAGGAAAGTTACTGGCAGTGCTTGTCTCCATCTTCCACAATGTTGACATTGTGACTCTGAAGGAAAGTCAGTGTCTTTCTCAGGTATGTTGGATATGCAATGTTGAAAGCAAAATACATCCAGAGGGCTGGTATGAAGGCTTCATCAAGGCTGGTGCACTGGCACACGTCTATTCCATCTTCTGTCACCACACTGAGCCCTCCTCCTATGATTGCCATTTTACAGTCAGTATCCATCAGCTGTATGGTAGGAAAGGGTGTAGCAGGGTCCCCCTACATAAAAAAATGAAATAAAAAATAATAATAATAATAAAAAAAAAAGAAACGCTTTTCAAATTCATCAGATTCTGTTCCATCCTCTTTGGCTCAGACAGTGTAGCTACATACAGTGCAGAACTGCAAAAACTATTAGAAGCTAATGTATAAGGGTCACAATATACGATGCATTTCATGTTCTTGTTTACACTGATAAATCTTACATTGTTTTCTAAAACTATTGTTTTAAATTTTTAACAGATGGGCTAAAAGGGTACAGAAGAATAAAATATTACAAGAAAAGATTTGAAACAAGATATTTTACAGTTGATTATTTATTTTACTATACTCACTCCAGCAGGTGTCCTTAAGTATGGGTGTGTTTGAGTACATCCTCCACAGACATTCCTTCTGTGCTTTCTCAGCGTCTCCAGGAGAATGTTCCTGCCGTGTGGTCTTTGACAGTCCAGGTGTCTGGATGTGTTTTCTGATACTCACTTTGTAGCACATTCACATGGTTCTCAACAGACATTGAATCCTCTCCAATACAAGTTTCCTTCATCAGAACAACAGAAACAGATCATGCTTAGACCCTGACAGATATGCGAAACGTCCAAATACTTATTGAACAAGGTGCTTTAGATATAAAAAAATAATAAAAACATTGAACTGCATAAACATCAAGATGATGGTCAGACAGTGAAACAGTGGAGTAGATACAAAAAAAGATTTAAATATCTGTAGCATCTTCCTTACATTGACCTGCACTAAGTAAAAATTTAAAATTGATTAACAGTGCAAAAATAAATTATGCATATGGCAGTGTGCTTACATATGTTACAATAACCTGCAAGTGGTGCACGTTCTACTTTAAATTTCCAGTTTTGGGATGTGTCAGGTGTGCTTAAAACACAAATTTGACTGATTGTCATTTTCCAGCAAATAAAGATTACAATATATTGTTACTACAATATCGTGTGGGATTATGTTGATAAGAGATAAATCCATGAATTAAAAACAATGTAACTTACACAGTCATTTCCTTTTATATTTCTCTGGAAAGGGTTCTTCACAACCAGTGTGTTGGCAACTTGAATATACTCTGCATTAGTTGGATACCTAGCAGAAAGGTAGAAACAAACTCTGAATTAGAGTTTCTTTTTTATTTTTTATTTTGTCTAATCGTCTTCATAGATTGTGAAGTGATCTTAGTTCAGTTGTAATAGCAGAGGTGGTAATAATTATTATACTTACAGGATGTATTCTGTACTGTATTTCACAAAAAGGACACTGATACAAACTATCAGCTCTGAGAGCTTCGCCTTCGATGCAGATGCGGTCATCGTTTTGTCTCACTGTACATACAGTATGTCTGTCAACAACAATAAACTAATTACTAAAGTTGCAAGATATAACGCAAAGGAAAAATTACGATCGTATTGTAACAAGCTATCTTAATATACATATTTGTGGTATATAAAGTATAGATAAACGTATGATGAATAATTACCTCACGTCTTATCGCCGCCACCTTCTCTTGTCTAAAGGAAATTACGTAAACGTATATTTACCACTGATTGGCCAACACAGTAAAACGCCTTTCACCAATGAGAAACCTTTTGGCACGCCCCTACCTTTCGGCACGCCCATTGCTCCAGGCTGCAGTTACCCCTGTCTCAAAATACATGAAGCACAATTTGTCACGGTTGGTAAACCGTGGTCTCAGGTTTTCACTATGTGGGTGGAGTTTTGTGTGTCGCTCGTCTGCACTAATTGTTTCATGTGGGCGTCGCCGTTGATTGTTCATTTGCACTAGTCGCACCTCTGACCGCCTTGACCTCCCCCAGTACTCCGTTCAGGTGGTCTAATACAGCCGAAACTGTATTTACCAACCTCAAGAGCCGCTTCGTTTCGGCTCCCATCTTAGTAGCCCCTGATCCCACACGGCAGTTCGTGGTGGAGGTCGACGCATCAGAGGTGGGAGTAGATGCAGTTCTTTCCCAACGTGCTGCCTCAGACGACAAGATGCATCCATGCGCGTTTTTTTTCGCATCGGTTATCTCCTGCAGAACGCAATTATGACATTGGTAACAGAGAATTGTTGGCCGTCAAATTAGCATTAGAGGAGTGGCGTCACTGGTTGGAGGGGTCGGGGGTACCTTTCATCGTTTGGACCGATCATAAGAACCTAGAATACATTAGAACTGCCAAAAGACTCAATTCCAGGCAGGCTCGGTGGGCACTTTTTTTCGGTCATTTTGATTTTTTCTCTATCGTACCACCCGGGTTCCAAAAACGTTAAACCCGATTCTTTGTCACGTCTTTTTGATCCTTCCGAACGCCCGGTGACTCCCGAGTGTATTTTACCTGAGAATATAGTCGTCTCAGCACTCGTATGGGAGGTCGAATCGAAGGTCTGGACGGCCTTAGAAGGGGTAACGCCTCCGCCCGGATGCCCACCGAATCGCTTATTTGTGCCGGAGGAGTTACGGTCCAACGTTATTCAGTGGGGTCACTGCTCTAATGTAGCTTGTCATCCAGGGATAAGCCGAACCAAGGGTTTAGTTAAGCAACGATTCTGGTGGCCACTTATGGCTCGCGACGTTCACGATTTTGTTTTGGCTTGCTCAGTTTGCGCCAGTGGTAAGTCGTCTAACCGACCTCTGGATGGGTTTCTTCAGCCGCTGTCTGTCCCTTCGAGACCCTGGTCCCATATCGCTCTAGATTTTGTTACCGCCCTCCCGCCCTCTAATGGCATGACGGTTGTTTTAACCGTAGTGGACCGGTTCTCGAAGGCGGCACATTTCATTCCCTTGCCCAAATTACCTTCAGCCAAGGAGACAGCGGTCACTGTTATGGATCACGTCTTTCGGTTACATGGCCTCCCGGTAGACGTGGTTTCTGACAGGGGATCCCAATTTGTATCCAAATTTTGGAAGGAGTTTTGTAAATTGTTAGGAGCGATGGTTAGTCTGTCTTCGGGTTACCACCCTCAGAGCAACGGTCAGTCTGAGCGAGCCAACCAAGATTTAGAGCGAACATTGCGATGTTTAGTCTCCAAGAATCCTTCTTCCTGGAGCCAACAACTCTCTATGGTTGAGTACGCTCATAACTCGTTACCAGTGTCATCCACGGGCCTCTCTCCGTTTGAATGTAGTTTAGGTTACCAGCCACCTATTTTTCCCAGTCTGGAATCTGAAGTCGCGGTCCCCTCCGCTCACGCTTTTGTCCAGAGGTGCCACCGCACGTGGACCAGAGCCCGTGAGACTCTGCTCCAAGTGAGGATGCGTACCAAGGCCAAAGCCGATCGCCACCGGTCTAAGCCTCCCGTATACGTCGTGGGTCAAAAAGTGTTGCTTTCTACTACTAACATTCCTCTCCGTTCCGTTTCTAATAAGTTAGCTCCCAAATTTATTGGCCCGTTTCCTGTCACCAAGATCATTAGTCCGGTGACAGTCCGCCTCAAACTACCTCCGGCGTACAGGAGGATTCATCCCGCCTTCCATGTGTCCAAAATTAAACCTGTGTTTTATTCACGAATTAACCCGCCCACCCCGGTTCCCCCGCTGCTGCATCTCGTAGATGGGGAACCCACATATTCGGTTAATCGTATTCTGGACTCGGGACGGAGGGGACGAGGATTCCAGTACTTGGTGGACTGGGAAGGTTACGGTCCGGAGGAGAGGAGTTGGGTACCTGCTAGGGACATACTGGATCACTCCCTGATTGATGATTACAATCGACAGGTAGGGTCGGTTGGGAACGCCAGGAGGCGTTCCTAGAGGGGGGGGTACTGTCACGGTTGGTAAACCGTGGTCTCAGGTTTTCACTATGTGGGTGGAGTTTTGTGTGTCGCTCGTCTGCACTGATTGTTTCATGTGGGCGTCGCCGTTGATTGTTCATTTGCACCAGCTGTTACTCATCACCTGATCCCTATTTATTGCCCTGTCCTTCGTCTTGTGTTTGTCAGAGCGTTTTTTATGCAGTTTCCCGTCTGGTTGCCTGGTTCTCGTCCTTGTTCCTCTGTGCTGTTTTGTTCGCTGTTGTCTTCCCCGGAACCCCGTCCACTCTTCACCACCGGATGCACCTACTACCACCACGGACTGCTCATCTCAGGCCTGTGTCACGCTCTCCTGCTGCATCTACTCACCGCCACTTCCTGGACCATCGTCTGCCATCGCTGTTATCACCTATTGTTTCCCTTGGACTCAGTTATACATTCCTGTTATCAATAAACATTACATTTAACTCTTGCATTTGCTTCCTCACCCATTTGTTACCGTTACACAATTCTGTCTCTTTTTGTTTGATGTCAGTTTTAATGAATAATAAAAGCCACAGACTTGACAGCATCAATTCGAGCACTCCAGCGAGTGTCAGATAAGCCATCACTCTGGACTGGCACTTACAAAACTGTACATCCCATTGATGTAGCCAAATAAAAATAAAAAATGTAGACACTTCAGGGCTTGACCCTGCAGCATACACACCCACAAGATTCAATGTATGGGAGGCACAAGGTGAAAATGTGGCAAGATTTTTTAGTTTTTGTTGTTGTAGTAATATTTGGGCCTGGACTCCATTGATCTTCCCTGACATATTTGCCCCATTATCATACCCTTGCCCCCTGCAATCACTGATGTCTATCCCTCTACCCATATGCATCCATGTTGCCTGTTTACATTTTTTCTGGATGTATGATTTAATACAAATTTATTATCAAAAACAGTGGTAACAAGATGAAGGAGTCAAAACATTAACTTTCAGAATATAATCAAATTTCTTGGCAACTGTTAAAACTTAAACATGGAAGAAAAATTTTGATTATTCCTATAAAATTGTGATAAACAGTAAAGTGTGTTCAAGCACTAGCAAAAGACAGTGTTCAGAAATACCCTTTGAGAGAAGCAGTTAAATCAGCGGAAGTTAAAAGCAGATCGTAAGTGCATTTATTTCTTGTCTCATTAGTGTTTAGCGCAGTTGTCGTTGCTAGGAAACGCTTGTTTGTTTACTGTGTTGAGAGGTGCTGCGTTTGGTCTCGTACTCTATCGCATACGTTGTCAGTGTCGCGCGCTTGCTTAGACCTTTGTTGTGATAAACAGTAAAGTGTGTTCAGCTGAATTCAATTTCCGTTTTGTCTGACGGGTATACAAAAAAGGTTAGTAAACCGCGGCAGCGGTTGCGGCAGCCCTCCTGTTAAGCCCTCCTCGTGTGAAGACCGAAGAGTGTAAAGACCATCGACTCTACCGTGCGACTCCACCGGGCAGGGACACCGGCAAGGGATATAAGTATTGTTTTTGATTAATCCTTTTTCCTTCTACTTGTTTCACTTCTGTTTCAGTTTGTATAACTAATTCTTACTATGTGTTTCCAGATCCCTACTATCACTACCACTCGCAAACCACGCATCACACAATGTAGGCAGCGCAATCCTAACAACCTGCACACTCTCACCCTGCACATGTCTGCTAATACACTATCTTTTTCTATTGGTCTCTGGAATTGCCAGTCTGCTGTAAACAAAGCCGATTTCATTACTTCTATTATAAGTCATTCAAAGTTAAATCTCATGGCCCTGACAGAGACCTGGATCAAACCAGAGGACACTGCTACACCTGCAGCCCTATCCAATAATTTCTCATTTTCCCACTCCCCCCGTTTGACTGGAAGAGGTGGAGGTACTGGTCTGCTCATCTCTAATGATTGGAAATTTAATCCTTTACCATCTTTGGGTATCAACAGTTCCTTTGAATCTCATTCCGTTACTGTTACCTACCCTCTTAAAATACATTTTGTAGTTGTCTATCGACCCCCAGGACCACTAGGTAACCTTTTTGGATGAATTAGATGTGCTGCTCTCAACCTTTCCTGAGAATGGTACTCCCCTAGTTATGCTTGGAGATTTCAACATCCACCTAGATAAACCTCAGGTTTCAGACTTCCACGCTCTGCTTGCCTCTTTTGATCTTAACCGGGTGTCAACTACTGCTACTCACAAATCAGGCAACCAACTGGACCTTATTTACACATGACACTGCTCCACTGATCATGTACTGGTTACTCCACTGCACACCTGTTTTCACTTCCTCCTCACTCTTTACCTTAAGGTGGTGCCTGACACATCACTTACCCCTCCACATGTCATCCTTTCGACGTAACCTACGCTCACTCTCACCCTCCCGGCTATCTGCAATGGTTTCATCTTCGTTTCCTTCCCCTAAACTGTTAGGATCTTTTGATGCTAACAGTGCTACTGATACTTTCTGCTCCACTCTTACATCTTGTTTAGACACTGTTTGCCCCTTGTCTTCCAGGCCAGCCCGTACCACCCCTTCAGCCCCTTGGTTCTCTGATGTTCTACGCGAACATAGTTCTAAGCTTAGAGCTGCTGAAAGGTTGTGGCGCAAATCCAAAAATACTACTGACCTTAATGTGTATCAGTCACTCCTCTCTTCCTTTTCTGCTAATGTCTCTACTGCTAAAAAGACATACTACCATAACAAAATTAACAATTAGTCTAACTCTCGCATGCTTTTTAAAACATTTTCCTCACTCCTTTGTCCTCCTCCTCCCCCTCCTGCTTCATCTCTAATAGCTGACGATTTTGCCACGTTTTTCATTAATAAAATTAAAAACATCAGTGCACAATTTTCCACACTACAATCCATCAAGCACATCTCACAAACAAACATACACTCATTCACATCCTTCTCTTCACTCTCTGAGGCAGAAGTCTCCAAACTCATCCTTTCTAATCATCCTACTACTTGTCCACTTGATCCTATTCCATCTAATCTCCTTCAAGCCATTTCTCCTGCAGTTGTACCTGTACTTACTCACATCAGTAACACATCCCTTAATACAGGTGTTTTCCCCTCATCATTTAGACAGGTTCGTATATCTCCACTCCTTAAAAAACCCACCCTCAACCCATCTCTTTTAGAGAACTACAGACCAGTTTCCCTTCTTCCTTTCATTGCAAAAACACTTGAACGAGCTGTATTCAACCAAGTCTCTACTTTTCTCACACAGAACAACCTCCTTGACAGCAACCAATCTGGCTTCAGAAGTGGACATTCAACTGAGACTGCCTTGCTCTCAGTTGTTGAAGCCCTAAGACTGGCAAGAGCGGAATCCAAATCTTCAATACTTATCTTGCTTGATCTATCTGCTGCTTTTGACACGGTTAATCACCAGATCCTCCTGTCAACCCTACTGACAAAGGGCATCTCAGGAACCGCACTCCAGTGGTTTGAGTCTTACCTATCAGTTAGGTCCTTCAAAGTATCTTGGAGAGGTGAGTTGTCCAAGTCGCAACATCTAACTACTGGGGTGCCTCAGGGCTCAGTTCTTGGACCACTTCTCTTCTCTGTCTACATGGCATCATTAGGTTCTGTCATTCAGAAACATGGCTTTTTATACCATTGCTATGCTGATGACACTCAACTCTACCTTTCATTCCATCCTGATGATCCATCGGTAGGTGCTCGCATCTCTGCTTGTCTAACAGACATTTCTTGCTTTATGAAGGACAATCACCTTCAACTCAACCTTGCCAAGACAGAACTGCTTCTGGTTCAAGCAAACCCATCGTTTCATCACAATTTCACCATCGAGTTAGGCACATCAACCATAACTCCTTCAAAAACAGCCAGAAACCTTGGAGTTATGATTGATGATCAGCTAACTTTCTCAGATCACATTGCTAAAACTGTCCGTTCCTGCAGATTTGCTTTATTCAACATTAAGAAGATCAGGCCCTTTCTTTCCGAACATGCGGCACAACTCCCTGTTCAAGCTCTTGTTCTGTCCAGGCTAGACTATTGCAACGCTCTCTTGGCAGGTCTTCCAGCCAATTCTATCAAGCCTTTACAATTAATCCAGAACGCGGCAGCAAGATAAATTTTTAATGAGCCGAAAAGAATACACGTCACACCTCTATTTATCAATTTGCACTGGCTACCAATAGCTGCTCGCATTAAAATTCAAGGCATTGATGTTTGCATACAAAACCACCACTGGCTCTGCACCCCTTTACCTAAATTCATTACTTCAGACTTATGTGCCCTCTAGAAGCTTGCGTTCTGCAAGTGAACATCGCTTGATTGTGCCATCCCAAAGAAGCACAAAGTCTCTTCTACGGACTTTTAAATTAAATGTTCCCTCCTGGTGGAATGACCTGCCCAACTCAATCCGGGCAGCTGAGTCCTTAGCCATCTTTAAGAATCGGCTTAAAACACATCTCTTCTATCTTTATTTGACCCTCTAACTTTTTCACTCACTATTCTAATTCTATTAAAAAAATAAAATAAAAAAAATAACTACCTTTTTAATCTTTTTGTATTCTATCTGTTTTCTTTTCATTTATTATACAATTATAAAAAAAGACCTCTAACACTAGCTTGCTCTATTCTTTTTCTATTCTATCTGTTTTCTTTTTATTTATTATATTATTTAAAAGCCCTTGCTACGTATACTGTGTTTAGGCTAACTGAGACTTGTTATAGCACTTATATATCATTGCTCTTTTGTTGTTTTTGATTGCTTCCATTGTCCTCATTTGTAAGTCGCTTTGGATAAAAGCGTCTGCTAAATGACTAAATGTAATGTAAATGTAAATGTAAAATTTTATTGTTATTATTATTATTACTTTGAGACATACATGAGTTTATATCCTCATATAGTGAGACGACAGAAGCGGAAAACAGCATGAGTGCCACGCGTGCTTCAGTACATAGAAAATGAAACCGTGACATTCATTCAATTAGAGACGCGCAGAACATGCAGTCTTTAATTTATACAGACAATAGTCCACATAGCTATGGACTAAGTGTACAGCTCTACTTGCCAAATTCTATGACATTCTGCATTACAAAGTAAATTCCATTTTAATGACTGGATTCAGTGATTTTCCTTCGCAGTTTTCACATTACAGAAATCATACAGACCTAAAATTATTTTTTTTATTTCATCGAGCAAATCATGGACCACGTGGTGCTGGAGCAGTTTATCGGCCGTCTCCAGAGGAAGACGGCAGAATGGGTTCAGTGCCACTGCCCGGCGTCACTAGACCTGGCCATCCAGTTGGCAGAGGACCAGATGGTGGCGTGCCCAGGAGTCGGCGAAACTCTGCCAGCTGTCTGTCTCTCTCTCTCTCTTCCCCTAATCCCTCTGTTTTCTCTCATCCTGTCCCTTTGCCCAGGTCCCGTCCGAGTATCCTTCCCAGAGTTCCACCCTGGGGACGGGGTGGGCAGATCCCCGAGTCTACTGCTGGCCCGAGAGTCCCGCCCAGGGTGATGCTACAATGCTATTCTCTCCGCTCTCCCCACGTCACCTCCTGCCACTAGGGTGGTGAGGAAGTCTGGGCACTAATCCCGGTCACAGGCTGCCCCCGATCAAGCTGGCCTGTACTAAATACCTGTAGTATTACCTGAGTATTAAGGGAGGGTACATATCTCGCTTTGGTGAATTCAGGTTGTAACCAGTCCTCGATCCATCAAAGCCTGATTCAGTTTGAGGCATTGGATAAAAGCCGTGTGGTTCCGGTATGGTGTGTGCACGGGGATGTGGTAAAGTATCCTTTAATGCCCGCGATTATTCAATTTCGGGGGAAAAAGCATAGTGTAGAGGTGACAGTTAACCCGCATCTCCAACATCCGCTAATTTTGGGGACAAATTGGCCAGCGTTTAGTCAATTGATGGGGTATTTGTGTGCAGTTGTCTCTTGTGGGGAAAGAAAACTGGGGAGTGGGGCAGACGCGCAGGTGGGAGTGGCTGAACCGGGTCCACGGGATACTGAGTCAGTGGAACGGAGTGCAAATGAGAGGCTAATCCTCACTTAGCGTGATGACTTTCTCCTGGAGCGGTCCCAGGATGACACCTTAAAACGTGCATTTTGGTCTCCTTCGAAAGAATTGGTATGGGCCTCATCGGGCCATTAGAACGATCACCACTCGGGCATCAGTTTGCGTTAGTGCTGGTGGACTATGCAACCCGATACCCGGAAGCAGTAGCACTTCGCAACATTTCAGTGAAAAGTGTAGCAGACGCACTGTTTAGATTAAAAGAGATTCTCACTGACCAAGGCACGGCGTTCATGTCACATACGTTAAGCGAGCTGTACGAATTGTTGGGCATTAAGTCGATTCGCACCAGCATCTATCACCCACAAACAGACGGGCTGATGGAATGATTTAATTGCACATTAAAAACCATGATTCGGAAGTTCAAGTGGCTGGAACCCCTCTTATTCGCCGTGCAGGAGGTCCCGCAAGCCTCCATGGGGTTTTCCCCCTTCAAACTTTTCTATGGACGGCAGCCTCTATGGACGAGTGCTGGATGTCCTGCGAGAAATTTGGGAGGACGCACCTTCAGAAAGCCGAAATGAAATGCAATACGTGCTGGACCTGAGAACAAAAGCAGCCGGCCATATCATTTACCTGAACACAAAAAAAGAGGCAATACTAGAAATGGGAGTAAAAGAGGAGTCCCACAGCGATTGGGCGAGCCTGATAGTTTTAGTACCTAAAACAGACAGCTCCGTGTGATTCTGTGTGTATTATCGTAAGGTGGATGCTTGATCGGCTGGGTACAGCTCAATTGTATTCAACACTGGATTTGAAAAAAGGATATTGGCAGATCCCCTTATCTGCATTATCCAAAGAAAAAACAGCATATGGAGCACTTGTGTCCCATGCTGGGGGCGCTGAAGAGGGCCAGGCTGACGGCCAACCCAAAGAAGTGTGCGATTGGGTGGGTGGAGGTCCGGTATCTGGGCTTCCACTTGGGCTACGGGCAGGTTCGTCCCCAAATAAATAAGACTGCAGCAGTTGCAACTTGCCCAAGACCCAAGACCAAAAAGGAGGTGAGGCAGGATATTGGGTCTGGCGGGATATTGTAGAAGGTTTGTACCTAATTATCTGGACCTCACCAGCCCACTGACTGACCTCACTAAAAAGGAAGCGCCATATCTGGTCCAGTGGACGGAGCTATGTCAGCATGCTTTCACCCAGGTAAAGGCTGCCCTGTGTGGCGGACCGCTGTTACACTCTCCTGACTTCTTTCTCCCCTTCTTGTTGCAGATGGATGCCTCGGACAGGGGACTTGGAGCGGTTCTGGCCCAGGAGATGGGGTGAGGAGCGGTCGGTGCTGAACATCAGTCGCAAGCTCTCTAAAAGGGAGACGATGTACATCACCATTGAAAAGGAATGTTTGGAGATTCGATGGGCTGTCCTCACCCTCCGCTATTATCTCCTGGGCCGGGAATTCACCCTCTGTTCAGACCACTCGCCCCTGCAGTGGCTCCACCGCATGAAGGCCTTTTAAGTTCAATGGTGATCCACAGGCCGGGGGCACAGATGGCTATAGCAGACTTCCTCTCTAGGAATGGCTCCCCGGCATGAGTTGGGCGTTGGGGGTATGTGGCGAGGATGCAATGAATTACTCTCAACTGCCTGGACTCTTATGCACACTCCCCAGCAACTTGACATAAAGCAATTATCTGGAATGGAATACGTTTACTTTCCACTAACACAGAAATTACAAGAAGCATTAGAAGGTCTTGATGTAGTTGAACTTCAATGTCTAGATTTATCAAACACAACACTCTTTCATGGAACTCACAAAACATGCAATTCTTATTAATATTCAGAAGAGAGATGTGAGATTTTTCTGTCAGTGCTCAATGAATTCTAATCAAAGGTAACAGGTTGTCATTTGATGTAATATAAAGTATATGTACACATAACCTGCTTCTTTCGCATTTACAATGATTTTTCTCTTGCTTCTTGCAGAATGTATGCAATTGTTGAATTCTCAGAGGAGGGGACATGTGAAATGGTACCAGACATCTGGTAGTTTAGGAAAGATGAGGTATTGAATTCTGTCTCACTTGTATCAACAAAATGCATAAAAAATAAGTGGAATGATGGCTTTAACAGACGTGTATACCAAATAACTCTGACCTGACAAGTTCTTTAAAGTCACCATAAAATCAGAAAGCTCAAAGCTCTATTCTTTAAGTAATTAACATGCTTTTTTAAACTTTTTATTTTTATTTTCAGCTGCTCTTGCTTTTATATATTAGCTTTGAGGTTGTAATACTACAATATTCATATCATAATTTAATTGTACTATTTTAATGCAGGTACTGGCCACCACTGAATGTAACCAAAAACATAAAAAGCTTAAACTGCCTGATAAAGAAAATTGGACCCAGCACAGGGTCAGGGTGTTTGCTAAAACAGGTATTTCTTTAGATTTTATAGAACCGTTCAAAAAGAATGTTTTACTACTGTAAAGGAATGCTAAACTCTCCATATTTTTGCTTCAGATGGCTATGAAACAACTAAGGATTGGTCAAAAAAAAGCAGCTGTGCAATCTTCACCTGAGAGCTCTGATGACGCCCCCAAAAGGATAAGACAACCAGTGTGTCTCAGCAGCTCTGATGAAGGTATGAACCTGAGTATGTGAAAGAAGTTCACAAGTAAAGGACTAAAGTAATAGGTCTAAAAATATTTTTTATTATATTTTTTAAAGATACTTTGGTTGGATTGCAAAACCACTGGTAGGCCTTTCTTAAAGCAACATTTTTAGTTCTTTTACTTTACCACTTGTGTACATTTTCATAGAAATAGTGTCAGAATACCAAAATTTCAGCAGTTGATACCAATACCAGTGTATATTTCATGATTTTCCTTTTTTTCTTCCTATTTTTTATAAACTTCAATTTATTATTGCAGCAGCCATTTCACCCTGCAGCCCAAGACTGGTTGCCCACTGAAGCTAAGCAGGGTTGAGCCTGGCCAGTACTTGGATATACCCGCTATGGTATGCGTGACGTAAAAATCATTGTATGCGGAGGCTCTGTGCAGACATCCGTGTGCCTCACATTTTTTTGTGTCAGTAGGCTACAAAAGCACCAACTGTACATGCACAGGCTGTGTGAAGAAGCCCGTTGCTACTCCAACCTGTACAATCTGTCCATAAAATAATATAAAGATAGCCAGATGTACAATAATTCTGGGCAATTGTTTGTTCACATGTTTGTTGCGGAACGGACCATCAGCGTATGCTTTCGGTAGTATAAATACAAGTAGTCTGCATCCACGCTGTCCGTGTACATGTCCGGATTACTCATACGGAAAGTATAACACAGGCTTAACGCCTGCACTTAACCTTGACATCCTAGCCAAATTCGCCCATTGGCCTCTGGCCAATCATGGCCTCCTAACAATCCCCATATCTGCTGATTGGCTTCATCACTCTGTCTCCTCTCCACCAATCATCCAGGTGAATGCTGCACACTGGTGGTGGATGAGGAGATTCCCACCTTCTATGTAAAGCGCTTTGAATGCCCAGAAAAGTGCTATATAAATGTAAGGAATTATTATTATTATAACTATAACAGCGGAACCTCAGCTGCCAGTTCCACCTGCAATTAAAAAAATGTAAATTACTAAACAAGCAAACCACCTTCAATCAATCAATAAAGATACCATCAAGATGTGAAGAGCTTCCCACTCCTGATATGTCAATAAGGCCAGCTCCTCCCAGCTCCTCCTGTCCTCCTGACATTCTGAAAAATGTTAGTTTTTTTTTTTGTGCTGTTTTAATTATAGTGCACAGCCCCATTCTTTTCATTAGCATTACTTTAGAATTAGGTTGCATGAACTAAGGCTGTGTTTACACTTGGTATTAACATGCAACCTGTATTCAGATGTTGTCCACGTACACATTGAAAAGACATTGCAAATGCGTTTGTGATCAGAATGTTAAGTGATCGGTGTGTCCTGGTCCAAAGGTAATTGAGGATGTATTTTGATCAGATCTCAGTGTAGTGCAATCTAGTCACCATGGGTTCGTTCCTTGTACCTCACTTAATACATCTGAGATAATAATAAACTGTGGAACAGCTTCAGAACACCTGAAATATAGTGTACGGAAACTTTATGGTGCTTTATAATGTTTTTTGTGGCTTTCGTGGCGCTTAACAATAACAGAAAAGTATATGCAGAATATCGTATTTTTTGATCGGTCTCGTCTGACTGATACCCGATCCTGCAGAAAATGCCAGTATCAGAGCGATACCGATACTGAATATCAGATCGGCGCACCCCTAATTAAAATATCTGGATTAAGTTGTCTGAGATGTTTGTGTTGACATGTTCACTGGAAAGGGCAGGTATATCAATACTCGAAATCATGATTAGCAATGTGGCGATTGGCTGGCGATGAGACTGCAACATAATTACATCTTATAATTAAGATCAAGGAAACAGCCCAGCCAGCAAAATGACATAGAAGTTATAATATATAAATTAAATTTTTAACCGTTTTAATTTCTAGTAAATAATTTCTAGAATGTGTAGAGGCTTTGCATTTTTCAATTCATTTAATTTTGAAGTGAATTGTTCTACGTGACAGCATCAATTAAAAAATCTATTAAATGATCTTTTAAAATAAATGTCCTGGTTTAATAAGGTACACTTGCACTTGTAAGGAATTACCAGTGACTGGGACAGACTTTCAGTATCATCTTCACTTAAAATGATACAATCTAAAGCCCTATTCGGACAGTAATTGATTCTCATGGGGATGTCTGTAAAAAATAAATCTCCATAGCTCCTCAGTGATTAAACACATGCTTTCGGATGAAGATAAATTTGCTGTGGACGTCTGAGTTTGAAATCCTACGAACCCAGAACTGTGTGTCTTCTGTAGTCAGTCACATGATCATTGACGTGCTCAGTCAGATGTTCAACATGGCGACCAGGAAGTGACACTGGACGGCTGAAGAAACACTAACTTTAATATCAGTATGGGGAGATCCAAAATTTCAAAAACAATTTGACTAAATTTGATTAGACTGTCAATCCCTCATTCAACACTTTAATGCAAATCCAAATAAATTTGGTACATTTTTGTGAAATGTAATGAGCACATGCTCATCAGAGGATGAATCCTGTTAATTTGTAACTCATAACTCATCACCACTAGCACCAAAAAATAAAAAACTGCCTGCTGAGTGTTTGGATTAACAAAAAACTGTGACCAGTGAGATGAACCAGCTGGACCTTTTTATTAGTAGTAATAGAGGTAGTAGTAATAATTTTTTTTTTTTTTAGTAATTAATGGTTTCATTAACTGTTTTTGGCTTGCTAGAGGAGCACATTCAGCCAGAGACTGATGATGATGCTCCACTGAATGTCACAGAATCCTTCTAATCCTTGTGGTCATCCAGTTATATCATTAACGTACTATAAATAATAATTATAATTAAAAAAATATTTATTTTATTTATTATTTATATATTCATTATAATTATTATTTTTAAATCATGTAGAATTTACATACATTTAATGAATTACCTAAAGCAAGAATTCAAAAGGTTTTTTCATGCGCCACAATCCGGTCCATGTGTGTTGAATGTAAACTCCTATTAGGAATTTAATCTAAGAATATTCTTAAATAAAGAAATCTATTCAGTGATTGGTCCATGCATATTTCATCATCCAAAATCAGGTTTGTGGCACTGCAAGTGTTGTGAAACTCTAAGACTGACACTTAAGATTTAGTCCTACACTTTGCTTAAATTACCAATGAGATGCTTGATAACTAACTTTTAAGCACAGCTTTGAGCCAATAATTTTTTTTACACTTAAGTCAATTCTTAGCAGCATTCTAGAGAGTAATTCTCAGATGCTTGATCAATACGGGTCTGATATCTCTGAAACTGAACCCTACAGAGCCTTATGAATGTACAATCCTATTAAGATAACTTTAATACTTACTGAGTTATAGGCATGCAAACTGTAGACTATTTATGACATTCAGACAAGTATGTTCTATGCAATTGTTTTGACAGAAGAAAACAAGATAAAATTCTAGTTTCAACATTATTTGTTCTTCAGACATTCATCTTTAAAAGAAAGACAGTATCATCTTTACACAAAGTGACCCACATTTGGTTTTGACCACTGAAGATTTGTACTATTTGCCAATATATTAATTAATTTTTAACAAATAGCTGTTGCTTTGTCTTTTTTTTGGCTGGTGAAAGCCAGCTTACTGATCATTCAAAAACTTACAAGGATAGTTGTCAAACATACGGAGCCCCGCACATGGCATGCAGGAAAAAATAGTAGGCTAAAACGTGCACACGATTACTATTTCGTTCACTCGATTTATAAATTATGCGCACGATTTAGCAAATCGAGGGAACGCAATAGTAATCGTGTGCACGTTTAAGTACATTGAGGGAACGAATTAGTAAATCGTGCACACAATTTATTTATTTTTTCTTGCATGTCATGTGCAGGGCTCTGTACAAACATCCTAGATGTAGCTGACTGTTTTTTTTTTTCCTTGTGTAGAACAGTAAAGAATTTTTTTTTTCTGTAATTGTGGTGTTTGGTGATTCATAATGCTAGTCAATGGCTAATGTCAATGTGAGAGTATAAAAACCATACAGACAAAACAAAATTAATAGGAAGCTTGCTTCATTAGACCTCCAAATGTATCATCTGGAGCCACTGGTATTAATCTGACAGCAGCCATTGCCTGAGGGTGAGTAACTTAACAGCAAATCTTTGGGTGAACTATCCCTTTAATGTCATGAAATGTATTTTTGAATGATGTCTCTTATATATTTGTATTCCATATGAACTTTTGTTGGGCAAGGTTTTTTTAGACACAACAGCATCGCAGTTAATCAGTGTTGCTATTGTGACGTGTGTCCCGAGCGCTCGTCAGCGTCGCCCTGGCAACACAGTGGAATCACCGGCACTAGCTCGTCACGGGCTGAGCGGCCGCACCTGCAGCTCGTTAAGAGGCGTCTACTTCAGCCGGGAAGGAAAGCAATATGGGGACCAATGTCTCCCGACACAGACACTAACTCTTTCCACCTCTGTCGTAGAGAGCAGCGTGTGACCGTCAGCCCCAACCAGGAGAGCACCGCACGGGATCCACCACTCAAGGCACAGAGAGCACGAGGGAGTTGGAGCACTATGGAGAGCACCGTCTTCACTCAGAGCACAAAGTTGTCAATAAATCCACCCTTCGGGGATTTTCTCTGTCTATCGGTTGTCGTGTAGTTCCTCACCTCGCCACACTGGTGGAGAATGCGGGCAAGTGTGAGGTGGACACCGACAACCGACCCCCGAGGAGATCGTTAAAGTCACCCCTTTTTTTTCCTTTTTTTTTTACATTGGTTTTCTTTTCCCCTCTGCTCTGTTTCCACAGGCGGCCGCTCCTCCCCCGGCATGGAAGAGCTGCTTAAACACCTCACCAAGGTGAGCATCCGCCAGCAGCAAATAATGGAGCACATGGCCTCACGTCAAGGAGACGCCGAACGCGAGCTCGCCGCCCTCCGCACCGCCGCCCACCGCACGCCGCTGCCTGACCCCCGTGTCCAAGCCGTACAGCTGATGCCGCGAATGACGGCGCACGACGATGTGGAGATGTATCTTCAAATGTTTGAGGCCACCGCGATCCGGGAGGCGTGGCCAGAGGACGAGTGGGCCAGACTTCTCGCGCCACTGCTGACCGGGGAAGCGCAGCGGGCGTATTTCACCATGACGGCTGAGAGAAGCCGGGACTATGGAGAGGTGAAAAAGGAAATCCTGAGCCGAGTAGGACTCTCCCCAATCTGTGCGGCGCAGCAGTTCCATGACTGGGCATATCGAGCTCGACAGCCCGCTCGCGCCCAAGCGGCAGAACTAACCCGGTTGGCCCACCATTGGCTATTGACAGGGGGTCCCTCCGCACACAAGGTAGCTGAGTGTGTGGTGATCGACCGACTCCTCCGCGCCCTCCCCCGCGCGTTGAGGCAGGCGGCTGGCATGAGGAATCCCACCGATCTCGACGAGCTCGTGGAGGCCATTGAGCTGGCGGAGGCCGCCCAACACCGGGAGGTAGGGGAGCGAGCGCCGCCTTTTCCCCGAAGGGTGGTCCAGGAGCGACGCTCGCCGGAGGGCACCCAGCGACCCATGAGCAGGCCTGCGGTTCCCGGCCCCCAGGACGAACCGATGCCCACCGAGCCGCCGCGCTCCCCAGGACGGATATGGCTAGCAGGCTGTTCAGTGCACAACCCGCCGCCGGAGGCACCGCGAGCCGAGGTGCACATCAATGGCCGGCCGTTCATCGCCCTCCTCGACTCGGGCAGCGGGGTAAGCCTGATACAACCAACTGTCCTTCCGCCCAGAACCGGTTCCAGAGCCCGGCTGGCGATAACGTGCGTGCACGGGGATACCAGGCATGTACCGGCACGGCGAGTGACCATCACCGCGACACCTGGTTCCTGGCCCGTCGAAGTGGGAATCTTAAAGGACCTACCGGTACCCGTTCTCCTCGGCCGGGATTGGCCGGGGTTCGATCAGCTCCTCACCTCCAGCACACAGCCTGCTAGCCTGGCCGGGGACCGCCGACGCCGGAGATCAGCAAGGCGCCCTCGACGACGCCCCGCGCTGCTGAGGTCGGACAGCCCTCGAGGAGGTGAGCCCCCCTCCCAAAACTCTAACCTGTTCTTTGATGTCTTCCAGCAGATAGCGGGAGGGGGAACGCTCTCGCCAACGAGCAGCGGGGGGACGAACGCCTCAAGCATTGCTGGTCTCAAGTGCGGGTGGCGGAAGGAGAGGATCTACAACCGGCTCCCCACCCCACTCCCCATTTCGTCATCCAAAACGGCCTGCTTTACTGTGTCGCGCAGCTAAGGGGGGAGGAAAAGACGTTGCTGGTGGTACCGCGAAGCAAAATCCAGACGGTGTTGGAACTCGCCCCATGCCCACCCGATGGCTGGCCACCTCGGCGCTCAAAACACCGCGCAACGGATCCGGGATCGCTTCCACTGGCCAGGACTGGAGGGGGATGTCAAGCGGTACTGCCAAGCTTGCCCGACGTGCCAACGGACATCGCCACATACTCCTCCCCCCTGCCCGCTGATCCCGCTGCCTATCATAGAGGTGCCCTTCGAGCGCATCGGGATGGACCTGGTGGGGTCGCTGCCGAAGTCCGCCCGGGGGCATGAACACATCCTAGTTATCGTGGATTATGCCACCCGCTACCCAGAGGCCATTCCCCTCCGCAAGGCCACCGCAAAGAACATCGCACAGGAGCTCTTCCTACTGAGTAGTCGGGTGGGCCTACCAGCGGAGATCTTGACCGACCAGGGCACTCCTTTCATGTCCCGGATCATGGCTGACCTCTGCAAGCTCCTCAAAGTCCGGCAGATCCGGACCAGCGTGTACCATCCACAAACTGATGGGCTCGTGGAACGGTTTAACAAGACCCTTAAGCAAATGCTGCGACGAGTCGTGGCCGAGGACCAACGCGACTGGGACCAAATGATCCCGTATGTGCTGTTCGGGATCCGGGAGGTGCCCCAGGCTTCCACCGGCTTCACGCCCTTCAAGCTCCTCTTTGGCCGCCAACCCCGAGGGCTTCTAGATGTCGCCCGGGAAGCCTGGGAGCAACAGCCTGCGGTATGTCGGACCACCCTCGAGCACATCAAGGCCATGAGAGAGCGGATCGACAGGGTCATGCCATTGGTCCGGGAGCACCTTTCCAAGGCCCAGCAAGACCAGCAGCGCCTCTTCAATCGGGCCGCCCAACCACGGGAGTTCCAGCCGGGAGACTACGTCATGGTTCTGGTCCCCACCTCCGCCTGTAAATTCCTGGCACGCTGGCAGGGCCCATACACGGTCACCGAACGGGTAGGACCCGTCACCTATAAAGTGCGCCAACCAGGTCGCCGAAAAGAGGAGCAGCTCTATCATATAAATCTGTTGAAGCGCTGGGTGGGGACCGGACCCCAGCTCTCGGCCCTCGCCACCACCTCTCCCGTGGTTGTAGACATGGATCCCAATCTCTCCGCGGCCCAGAAGACGGAACTGCAGCACCTGGTCGGTCAGTTCTTGGATGTGTTCTCCCCCCTGCCAGGGCGGACGACCGTCATCCAGCACGAAGTCCGAACACCACCAGGAGTTATCGTCCGGCAGCGGCCCTATCGTGTCCCGGAGGCTCGGCGACACGCAATCGAGACAGAGGTACAGGAGATGTTGAAGTTGGGGGTAATTGAGCCCTCGCGGAGTCCCTGGTCCAGCCCCATCGTAATGGTCCCGAAGCCCAACGGCACCCTCCGGTTCTGCAACGACTTCCGCCGCCTAAATGAGGTCTCTGAATTTTGATGGCTACCCCATGCCCTGAGTCGATGAGCTCCTGGATCGACTGGGAAGGGCCCGGTTCATATCGACTCTCGACCTCACCAAAGGTTATTGGCAAGTCCCTCTGTCTAAGGATGCCAAGCCCAAGACAGCCTTCTCAACCCCCAGTGGCCACTGGCAATACCGGGTCCTTCCCTTCGGCCTGCACGGGGCACCCGCCACCTTCCAGAGGCTCATGGATGTCCTGCTGAGGCCTCATATGGCCTACGCCGCGGCCTACATCGACGACGTGGTCATCCATTCCGAGACCTGGGGGGAGCATTTAGAGCGGCTCCGGAGGGTGCTGCTGGAACTCCGCCGGGCGGGGCTCACCGCCAACCCCCGGAAATGTCACCTGGCTCTCTCCGAAGCCAAGTACCTGGGCTTCTGCGTGGGTCGCGGCCTCATCCGCCCCCAGGAAAATAAGGTGACAGCTATCCTCTCGGCCCCGCGGCCCACTACCAAGACCCAGGTACGAGCCTTTTTGGGGTTGGCGGGATACTACCGTTGTTTTAAATCCCTAACTTCTCCTCCTTAGCCTCTTCCCTGACAGATCTGACCAGGAAGGGGCAACCCGAGAAGGTAGCCTGGAGTCCAGAAGCGGAAGAGGCATTCCAGCAGGTGAAGTCAGCCCTCACCACGGAGCCAGTCCTGCGAGCCCCCGATTTCAACTGCCCCTTCCTGGTGCAAACCGACGCCTCAGAATTCGGGTTGGTGGAGGTTCTCTCCCAGGTCCAGGACGGCGAGGAACACCCGGTGATCTATATTAGCCGGAAGCTGACCCCGACCGAACAATGGTATGGCGCCGTGGAGAAGGAAGCGTTGGCTGTCAAGTGGGCAGTCCTGGAGCTTCGCTATTACCTCCTTGGCCGCCGGTTCACCCTGCTGACAGATCATGCGCCACTGCAGTGGATGGCCCGAGCAAAGGACACCAATCCCAGGGTGACCCGGTGGTTCCTTGCGCTCCAGGACTTCCACTTCACCGTACAACACCGGGCGGGGACAGCCAACGCCAACGCGGACGGCCTCTCCAGGATAGGGGCAGCTTTCGCAGGTCTGTCAGGCTCCACTCCCCACCCTCCCCATATCTCCCCATTGTTCCGCAGGCGCAGGTCGACGCTTAGGGGGGGGGAGTGTGACGTGTGTCCCGAGCGCTCGTCAGCGTCGCCCTGGCAACACAGTGGAATCACCGGCACTAGCTCGTCACGGGCTGAGCGGCCGCACCTGCAGCTCGTTAAGAGGCGTCTACTTCAGCCGGGAAGGAAAGCAGTATGGGGAGCAATGTCTCCCGACACAGACACTAACTCTTTCCACCTCTGTCATATTCATATTCTGCTGTTCTGTGGCCGCGGATTCGCGGGTCTTGTCTTTTTCTTAGGACCCTGTACGTTACGGTACTAAATTAGTTTTAAGCGTCTTGTCTCCACTGGCAACACATATGATTTGTGTCGATTGAAAGTGACGTCGCAGGTAGCTGAGAGTGCAAGTGACTTCGTAATTTTGTTTCTTTTTTTCTTGTCTACACCACCTGGCTACTGTTGTAAAATGATGAGAGATTCAAACAAAAAGTAATCAATAAATAGAACAAAAAAAAAAAGACGGATGTCACTAGCGGAAGCGCAAGTGTCTGAGAGTGCAAGTCTGAGAATGCAAGTCTGAGAATGCAAGTGCAAGTCTGCAGCCAGACCCTTCTCGAACTTCCGGCCCTGGAGAAGATGGATCTCCCCTGTGTCTCCCAACCACGGTTAGGAAACAGAAACAGGAAAGGTTAACAATACCCATGGTTCCTGAGGATAAATAATGTTCAGTTTTGTACACAGACCAATCATTTTGCTTCATAAGACCTCAATATATCATCAGGAGAAACAGGTATTCATTTTGTGTTCCTTGGCTTTCTTTTTTTATTCTCAAAGATGGACAGTCGCTGACTTGCATTTCATGAATCATCAAGGAGCACAGTTTCAGCTAAAAATCATCTTTACTCTTCTACTGTAGAAAATAAAAGTAACTTTCATCTTGGATGTCAGAATGTTGGTGATCTGGTCTGAGGAAATAGGTCGAAGAATTGTCGGCCCGTCAGAGTTTCTATTTGCTGCATTTGATGATGACATACGGTTCTACACCAGGTAAGATTTAAACCCACTTTTGATTTACTATAATACCATGTATTGTGACTGACACTAACATTCTTCTCAACATTTCTGTATGCCATACAGATATGTTGGGATGAATGGTAGTGTCAGTCACCATTCTTATTCATTCAATCATTTGAAACGGCATGAGGGAGAATAAATTATTGAAGTATTTTAATTTAGTCTTTTTTTTTAACTTGTTAAAAAAAGACCCAGCTAAAACCATAATTTATAAGAGTACCTGCATGCCATTATAACCATACATCTTTAAAGTAACTTTCAGTTCAATGAACACAAACTAACTTGCATTATTACATTTTGTGGTGTGTATTTTATTAAACCATACCTCCCATCTAATTTAAATTTGTGACTTACAGCCACTAAATGGCCTTTTGGACTTATTGAACCTGTATCCCACAACATGGTTAGTGTGACCAGAGCAAGGGCAGCTACGAGGAGTGAAGTTGGAGCAACAAGCAATGCAACGATAATGATATTGTGTTCTTTAGGACAAGAGAAAAAAATATATTAACTTTTCTCTCTTGATGCATGCATATTATGTGTATCATAATTTCAAAATAATCATAGTTTTATTTTTACAGTGTCAGTCTCTAGCCCATTGATGAGTTCTTCCTCTTCATGGTTCACCTTTCAATTGAAGATTTAACATCCATCAGTCCACAGTGAGCAGAATTATAACAACCTGGGACAACTTTCTGTACATCATTATTGGGTCTGTGTGCATCTGGATGTCTGAGGAGGCAGTCAAAGCTCATCTACCCAATGAGTTCCAGGACTACCCAGACACACAAGTGATTGACTATATAGGGCTGCGTTGCCAAACAACATCCTCTCTCCTGCTTCAGATAGCAAATATTTATATTTATTGTTCAACCATTATTGGACAATTTTATCACACTTACAACAGATTTAGCTCTTGTGCATTGCTCAGTACCACATTGTCACCATTACCATCTTACTGTACTGTTTTCTCTGTGCATTAAATATGCTGACACGTGTGCTTTGTGTAGTCCTTTCGTATTAATTATCTTTGGTTAATGGTGTACTGTACCAATTGTATATGATTGAAATGACAATAAAATCCACTTTGACAAAATTCCCACACATTGTGTAATGTACGTGCCAACAAAAATGTTTGTAGTGTATCCATTGTCATTAAAAGTATATTGCCACACACACACACGGACCTCTCCCGCTCTATAGAAATATACACAAAACGAAATACAAAATAAAGAAAATGCAAAAGAATGCAAAAAAAAAATAAAAATCATTATAATACTTGTTAAAAAAAAACAAGACATCCAATATGTTACTTTATCATATTTTATCAATTTATTTTATTTTATTTTTTATTTTTATTTTTTTACGTAGGCTTTTCTTTGAACGGACGTGGAGTATTTCCTCCCTGCTTGTATGAAAATCCCGCGCTAATTTGTTCTACATACCAGTCTGCGGTTGTAAATAAACCAAAAAGAGATGTTTTTGGCCTTTTCCAATTATGGGTCCTGCTATTTACGACCAAATTGTTGCTTATAAATCTCAGGGGACATATCCAGATGGTTAAGCAAGAATGAAAAAAATGCTTTTCGAAAATAAAAAAAAGCGCAGACTTTTGAGATTGAAGGTAATATATCATTAATTTTAATAACTGAGATTTGCATATTTAATTTAACTGATACTTAACTGATAACATGTTTAAATTCATTTGCGTTGATATCACCAATTAAATGCAGGCCTACCATATTTTATAATGCACTTGAACATTACGGTAGCAGTAGGCTAACTTCATTAAGGCCAATTCACAGCGCACCAACAAATGCTGACAGACAACAAAATTCACCAGATTACAGATTAGCACGTCACTTCTCAGACATTCTAATTCTGATTCTGCATGTTCAATCAGCGAAACTGAGCTCCAACAGACACCTGATCTGACAAAACCCATCAAACATGTCCTGTGCCGTCTGTTGGTGTGGTGTGAATTGTCCGAGATCTGTTTGGTTACTGACATTCTTCCAAATATCTTCCTTTGTGTTCAGCAGAACAAAGAAATTAAACAGGTTTGGAACAACATGAGGGTGAGGGCGAATTGTAATTTTTGGGTGAACTATCCTTTAAACATTCTATGTTCTATAAAGACAAATTTATCTGCATGCAGCTATAAAAATCATACATTATTTGGTGAATTTAGTAATTTTGTGACTTTAATATCAAACCATAAGAAAATATAAAATGTACATACAATGTATTACAACACATATTTTGTTTACAACATATATGGACAATTGTCTCTTTTTCCATAGATGGCAAATTGTACTATATTCAGTACAAAAACAACAAAAAAGAAATAAAAAAGGTGGTCTATGGAAATAATGAGGATCATATTCATAGACTTTCATGGCAGCAGCATCAGGCCACACACTGGACAAAATAAAACAAGGGACACAATCTCACAATGATTTTACTGGCCTGACATGTCTCAGGACATCGACCAATGGGTACACATCTGTTGATTCAGTGGAAAATGGTAATATAAATTCTTATATGAATTCTTTTATAAAACAGATGTTGCAACCAGAATGAATAAATATAACTGAAACTGAGAGCAATTTATATTCACACTAAATGAGAAACAAATCAAGACACATGCCTTATAACCATAACTATGGTAACAATTGAAAACTGAGTAGAAACACAGGAAACAGGAGAAGAAAAAAAGAACCAGGGAAACAGAAAACAATTTTTTTTTTACACTCTAGATTAAACATCCATTTGAGCTGTTGGGCAAGGACCTCATTGGTAAGCTGTCAGCGAGTGACGATGGTAATCAGTACATTTGTGTGATCTTCGATTACCTCACAAAGTGGCCCCAGGCTTATCCTTTGAGGTCAGAATCCGCCAAAGAGGTCACTGAGTGCTTGATCAAGTTTGTGCACCAGTTTGAAGCCCCTAAGAGGGTCTCAGCTGATCAAACATCTTAATATCAAGCACTCACTGTGTGCATTTTATCACCCTCAAACCAACGGCCTTGTGGAGAGGATGAATGCCACAATACAAAGAGGTATTTTTATATATACTGACTTGATATGCTGATGAATGATATTGCATTTATATGTAGACATTTGGCAGACAACTATAGCCAAAGTCTTTAAAAAACAATGCATTCGAAGTATAAACTCTATCAACTTATGCATTCCCTAACAGTTATATTTATTGTGCCATGCTACACTGCCTGTTTAACGAGGGGAACGAGGGATGTAGGCATAAAAGAGAATCTAAATGCAAGGTGTTGTAAGGATGGAGTCGGACCGTCTGGACTGAGGAATGACTTCCCCCTAAGAGAACAAAGGACTTTCCTGATAATTAACATTTGAACACTCTCTTGAACACCCTCCTGCATAAGTAACAGTGCCATCGGAGACGCACCACACTTAGCAGTTCACACCTCACCATCACACTCCCTCCTCACACTATGATCCCCATCCTTTCTCCCTCACCTGAAACTCACTCTAAATCTATGCGATGTTAAGTGTATACAACAAGTGACAATATATATGTTTGGTATCATTTGAAATGTCTCAGTGTGCCTGGTACAATGGTCTCAACCTTACAAAAGTAGACTTAAAGATAATACAGATCCTAAGAGTCTAGAGATATTTTGATTACTGTAATGGGAGTGCCCTTTTCCAGGGTCTTCCATGTAAATTACCTTCTGTTCCCTTTGAGGTGTAAACTACACTGGTCTGGGACCTGACTTAAAACAAATTCCAATTGTTAGTTTCTGTCTTCATCTCGGGGGATGTTTGTCTTGGTCTGAGGTATTTAAAGGATTGCAGCAAAAGGATCGGGGCGATTCTGTAGCCAGAAAGCCTGAGTGTGGTGTGTGTCTCTTCACTTCATACTATGTATTTCACTAGAAGTCAGGTATGCATCTTTCACTCTTAGATTCATCTTTGAGAATTTGATGTCTTGTATTGATTTGATATCTTTGAATTGGGTATGTAATTGGCAGAATACATATTTACCTGACTGATAATAAATTGTTACATTTGATTTTATTCTGTGTCATTCTGTAATTATTGACTCTAGTAGATTACGTTGTATCCTTGTTAGCGACATGAGCACCCGAATGAACGAGTACAATAATATTAAAGAATAAATAGAATAATCAAATGTGAGAATAATAATAATTAGAGATAGACAAACAACCAATTTGCCTTTCAACCCAAATTCGAGGTCATACTAAAATGGAGTCAGATTAGATCATTAAATGAGTTTTATCTAAATTGAATAACTCTACGCGCTGAAAAGACAGAACACGCAGGAAACCTTCAGCCAGCACCGGATACCATCCTTGGACCGTGTGCGTGGACCTTACAATATGATAGTTTAATAAAAAACAAAAACCGAACCAGATGCTGGAGGCAATCACAGCCTTGCCGATATAGAGCCATATCTCTTGACTACAACAGTGATAGTGGGTTTATACAACAGTTTGACGGCACAAGAGTGTAAATTAATACACTAAAAAAAATAATAATAATCTTGAATTTACTCAATTTTTTATGGTAGGTCAATTTATTTGACCTTCACTTAAATAAACAAATTTTGTTAAAAGAATAACAGAAGTACTTTATAAGTAAATTATAGTAGCTTTGCTCTTCCGCCCTCGAGTAAATCTGTGTCAGTTTAGATCTGGTAGAAAAAAAGCGGAGTGATACAAATTGTGGATTGATACTCCTGTTGATACTCATGGCTGGAAAAGGCTCTCAGCCAATCAGATTAGAGAAACAGAGCTAACTGTTGTATAAATATATAGGAGCATATTAAAGAGGCAAATTAAACCTACACATCACTGAGGAACACATTACAGTTTAAGCTAAAAGAACACTTCTACAGACAGTAATGGTATAATATATATATATATATATATATATATATATATATATATATATATATATATATATATATATATATATATATATATAAAAAATGTTCAATGTTGTTATGTCTACAGAGCCCTTTGCAAGCTTGTCTAAGACTAAGCACAGGACTGGGACAAGCATCTGGATTCTGTCATGTTCGGCCTTCGAACAAAAAGAAACAAATGACAACTAAATTCTCACCTTGCTTTTTAATGTTTGGGAGAGAGGCCCGTTATCCGTGCGAGATTCCTGAGCAATACGAGGTAACTGAACGAATGTTTGGAATGGAATGTAACTGAATGGAATGTTTAATAACTTCTTAAAGGGTTAATTCACCCCCATAATGAAAACTCTGTTATTATTTAACATCTGTCACTATGTTGTTCCAAACCCATAAGAAGTTTGCTCCTATTCATCAAATGAAGATATTTTTAATAAAATCTGAATTTCATTAAAAATAAAAATTCAATGTCTAATAACCCAAAGCTTTCAATCTTTAAGGTGTTCATAAAGACGAAATAAAATAATCCATGTGACTTTCATGGTTTAATCCCAGTTTTATGAAGTGGTCTAAATGTGCCATGTGCAGCAATAAAGGGAAAAAAAATTATTTACTTTAAATTTCTTTACGTTAGCACATATGTGGCTCTCTTGTGAATGCACGCTGTATGATGCAAACTCGAACCAAACTACTTGGGCCCCTTTACTATTGTTGCACTGGAGGGAAAGATTGCTGATCTTCAGAACAAAATGGGTCTGAAGGTACAAAAAGTTAACTGAATAAAATGGACTGAAAATTGCCTGTCGAATATAATACATCGTATTTTTAAACAGATTATTTTGGAAGTGAACTCTGAAAAGTGAATATGAATTATTGAATTTTTAATTATGAAAATTTGTGTGAAATGTTTTGAATTGAAATATTGACAGCTTAAATAAACAACTATGTTAAATTTCAGCCCGTAATAATGCAAGCCCTGAAAATACAAGGCATAAAAATGCAAGCACTGGTAATGCAATGCATTATTTTTTCAGTTCAATTAAACATGCTTTTTTGTTTCAAAGACATTTGTCATTATTTTACATCCATATTTTTAAATCTACTTTAACTACAAATTACTTCAAGATGAAAACCTTTAAACTTCAAGCTATTAGAACTTTTTCAAACTGTCCGTCCGTCCTTTCTAAGCCAAATAAAATAATTTAAGCTTCTATTCTAATTTCTCCAATCTATCTATCTATCTATATATTTGTCAGGGTCTAGGATAGAGAGAGGATTTAGATGCAGAGTGGTGAAAAAGGAGAATCTTTTTTCTCGCCACAAAACACAAAATAACATAAACAATAGTTAAATGCTGCTCAGGTGAACAGAGATTCCAGAGCTGGCCGGCACACTGCAGACCGCTCGAGCTGCCGGATCTCCGTACTACGAGTCCTTAAGCACGGGAGAAACAAAGGGTCAGACACTGATGCTAGCATTAAAACACAAAACACGAGCAAGGACAAAACAATCTACTCACGACGACTGACCGAAAGGCAGAGACATATAAGGGAGTGGAGGAATGAGCGACAGGTGGGGGAGAGTCAGCTCTTGATCTGTGGACACCCGCCGCAAGATCAGCGCTGATTGCCCAGACCACGAGCTATCGAACATGACAGGACAACACAGACCGCAAGGGAAGCCGAGAGGGCACCCTGCACCTTGACAATATCTATCTAATCTTTAAAACTACTTTAAACTTCAAACTCAAAACCTTCAAACTTCTAGCTTTTTATAACCTTTTCTAACTTCCTGTCTTAGCTTTCTTAAGCCAACTTCAAAGTTTGTCTTGACAAACTTTTTTTAATCTAATTTGAATTATATTGCTACATGTGCAAAAAACAATAGCCTTACGGTAATATTCAGAGCACCATCAGTTAGCAAAAGCAGGTGAAATCAAAACTGAAAGTAACTGCTATGAAAATCAGCTAGTTGCAGAATTAAGGTGTGGCTCCTGAAACAAGGAACAATATTGTCATTCACACTGGGACAGTCTTGCAGGTAGGACTATAAAGATTTTCTTAAGAATAATTGATGTGAATGAATGTAAAAAAACAAACAAAAACAAAAAAAACATTTTAGAATAATTCCATTTGTTTTATTGGTGCTGTGACATTATGTCAGGATATAGAAATAGACTAGAGCAGTATTTCCCAACCACTGTGCTCCGGCACACTGCTATATCGTGACAGGTTGTCAGGTGTGCATTTTCTCATTTTATTTGTATTATCTTAATATTTTAATCTCAAAATATCACGTGAGTGAATTCTCTTCTTGTTCTGTTCCTGCTTTAGTCTTCAGAGATATGCTAAATAAACAAAATGGGTATTTGTCGGTTTTTTAATAAACCCACAACTAAAAGAGTGGAGGTTTCTGACTGACACTTTCAATATTTATTCTTACTGCTGCTAATACTGACACAGCAAAAGAGGTGGATTCTTTTACATTAGGTAAGGTACGTTTTTATATTTCACACCTTGTATAGCCTACCAGTCATTGTTAATTGTATTTTAATGAAAAAGAAATTATATAGGCAATAAATAATTGAAATGTCGAAAATATGGTTTTGCGGTACTTTGATGTCAAACACTGATAAGTCGGCTCAGCACTGCTTCAAGCTGAATGAACAAACACTTCTTATCAAATCTTATCTGTACGTGTATTTGCCTATTTGCATAATTTTGCATTGCAAAATATACAAATCTTGGCCAGGGCGTGTTCCGTAAAAATGGCATGTATGGCCATCCTAATATACACTGTAAAAAAATTCCTGTAGAAATTACAGTAACTTACTGGCAGCAGTTTGCCAGTAACTTACTGTAAATTAAACTTACAGTAAAGATACTCTATTCATATTTACAGCACCACTTAACTTGCTGTAAATTTATTTACAATATAATATATTTTTTACTGTAAAACACAATGTTATGTTCTTTTCTCCATTGATATATTTTTAATACAATAAAAATATTACTTTACACTGTGAAATTGACTGTAATTTGTTGTCCCACTTTTACTATTTATTGTAAAACTGTACAAATTATTGTATTTCAACAGGTCTCAGTAGTAAAAACTATAAAAAGAAACAAAATACTGTTTCACTTCTTTTATTGATTTAATTGTTCAATTGTAATACTTGAAATAACATTTTAATATTCTTGCAGATTGTACTTTCAGTTTTCCAAAAACTTGCAAACATTTCATTTATACATAAAAGTTTCATATTAAGAGCATTTTAAAACAACAGACATGAACAGATTCAGTCATAAGAACAATCTTAAAAATATACAAATTCAGAAAACTCCTGTGTAGAACATATTTGCTCTTAGTAGCTTAATAGTTTTGCCAGCTGAAATCCAGAAACTCCTTAATAAAGGAGGATACATGAGGGTTCAGGCAAGAGTTCTTCCTTTGCACCATGCATCTTCCCACTTCTTTTGCTGACCTGGAAATTTGAGGAGCACTTGCTGTTGTCAGGGTTAATCCTCACAATGAACCTTTACATAACAGAAAAAAAATTGTTAGATCATTTGATGTGTAAAAATGTCTAACAACACAACCAAATACTCACAACACAACCAAATACAGAAATGCGCTGCAAATGGCACAGAACACAACAAAAATATTTCCAGGGGACCCCAATAAGTGACGAACCTGGATGGGGCATGCTTTTTTTCTTGTAAAACATAAAGAGATGACATGTTTATGACATACAACTTTGTATACAATATACAAAATTTAAAAAGAACAGAAGGTAAGATTAATCTATATATCAGTAACATTGTAAAAAAAAAAAAAAAATAATAATAATAATAATGATATGTTTAAATAAGTTTCATAGGTAAGAAATGTAAGGTAATGTAGGGTCCAAAGATGAAACAGCAATTTTTAAAGTTGAGACACTCACACACAGATAAATAAAGCATATTATGAAAACTTTTTTTGTATAAAATGTATTTATTTGCAACAGTTATGTTAACAGCAATAATAAGACTTAGATGTTCACAAAGACTGGTGATTTTGGTCGACACGAATGTTACTTGCAGCCTTCAACACTGCATCTAGAATTCAGATCATGCTGTTCTAATCTGTTCGGGGTTTTTTTGCGGCCTTTCTGTGTTTGCGGTAAATGTGAGACTGAAGGGCGGAGAGGCTTTGGAAAGTGCATGGGCATTCAGGAACTGCACACGAAAACCTGAAGTTCGCCGTGTTTTTATGCCCTTTGGCATGATTAATAAAGGCGTATAATGTCTCCACAGAGACGCCACAGTGTTTGCACACGAACATTGCGGGATTTACTCCAGTACTATATGCATGACGTGCATTTATATGAGGTAATCAGTTAACGCAAGCGATAATAGCGCTTTAAACTAGACTGACTTTAAACTAAATCCACAAAAGCTTTGTTGTTCGGCCAGCAGTTCACGTGAACACTCACCAGCTCCTGACGTGGTCAAACCCAAGGCAGAGACCCGTTAATGTCCATATTTTGACGGTGAAACGTTCAGAAAAGGGAAAGAAAGTAAAGAAATATGAATGTTTGCACAGTGTCACCACAACTCTCTCTAGTTCTCTTCACAGCATAAATGTGAGGTGACTGCGCGCCGTTAAGTGGCAGCGTTTATTTTTTATTTTTTTTTTTTAGTTAAACCAAAGATATAATATATGTAAAGTAAAAGGAGAAATATTTGTACACACCTTTGCATCTGACTGGTTCTTCTTGCATCTGTGTGTCTTCGATTTCTTCTTTCTCCAAGCGGGAAATAAAAGCTTTTCTGTGATTGGTCAGGTTTCGCACTTTTTTTTTTTTTTTTTTTTTTTTTTACTGTATTTAGATTTACAGTAAATCAAAAATACTGTATTTTAGTGGCGCCAAGGGGATATTTCCCAAAATGTAACTTTAAAATACAGTAACATGCTGTATAACTGTCCTACAGTAAAATACAGTTAATTTTACAGTTAAATACTGTTCAATTTACAGACATTTCTAACAGTGTATATATGGGATGTATAATTGTTTTTTTTGTTTTTTTAAATCAGAGTAATAAGTACAGCGTTTTCATTACTCAAGAAACACCATGTCTACAAAGGCAAATGTTTTCTGTGTGTTTGAAGAGCAGAGAAGAGTCTTAGTATTTGACATAAAGGTGTAACTATATACTGTTTTATATATCCTGTGTATAGCACTTAATCTTTTATTTTATGAGATTTTGGCCAAATGTATTAAACAAAAAACTGAGCGCCCATATAGCTACAATAAACTTTATAACCTGTGATGAAAATGTGATGTGATGCACTCACAGCCTCAGATGCAGCCGTTAATAATGGACAAAACACATATTGCCGTCATCCGCTGGTCAAAAACCGTGTACCTCCATTTGAGCTCGATTTTAATAAAATGTTAATATTATAATGGAACATGCAAGTGTCTGATCATATATAAAGCCACAAAAGTCACATCTGACGATGCAGTTTAATTCTAATAAAAAAAGAAAAAAAAAGAAATGTTTTTACATTTCCTGAAAGTGGTAGTGGTTTTGGACATACAAGGCTTCCGCCCGACAGCAGCGATATGTAAATTTGTTGTTTTATCATCACCAACAACATAAAGCTACATGACCTTGTGTTCATACCTGACTTTGCTTAAGTTTCAAATAAAATGTGAGTACTACTTTTATTATAAAATATTCAGTTTTAATATGCTATTTGAAGCAGTGCTTAGTGGTGTGGCCTGGGATTTTTTACTTATCAAAACTGTGCCATGGCTAAAGGATTGGGAAACACTGTAAATAGGATCTCATTGAATTAAATCATGAAGCTTTCTCCAGCACATTATTTTATTGAATATTCACAACATCTATTGACTCAGGACGTTCAAAAACAAACCAAACTGAAAATAAAAACTAAACAAAAGGGCATGTACAAAACTGCATTATAAACATAGGTGTAATTTGAGGGTGGGACATCTCCACTTTTTGCCAAAGTCAAATCTGTCCCCAGAACTTGTTGGAAGCCGCTGAAACTATGTGGAGTGTCTTTTTACACTAAGTGCAAATAGCCCAACTTGCTGGCAGAGGCTATTTACACTAACTCCGCCCACCAATGTGTGGTTTCACATCGGAAAGGTATTTATTTAAAAAAAAAAAAAAATTAAGGAAATAATCAAAAGTGGAAAATAACGTGCCTCACAGGTGCTTATTGGTTAAGGTTAGGGTAGGGAGGGCTTTGTCCCAAAGCAGCATGCATTTAATAATTGTAATAAAAATTATAATTTACACTCAATACTTTATTATTGCTACTTTTTTTTTAAATAATGTACTACAATAGTGAGGTGCATATATCTGGCACTATTTGCACCAAGTAGTATAAATAGCATCTAACTACTATTATTGCAAAGAAAATACTCCTATTTTTACATAGTGTAAATAGAATCTATCACTATTTGCACTTAGTGTAAATAGCATATTGCCAAAAATACTGCTATTTTCACTTAGTGTAGAAATAGAATCCATTGTTAAATGCACTTAGTGTAAATAGAATCTATTGTTAAGAAAATGTTTTTTTTCACTTCGTGTAAATAGAATTGATCACTATTTGCACTTAGTGTAAATAACATTGCCAAAAATACTGCTATTTTCACTTAGTTTAGAAATAGCATCTAATTACTATTTACACTTAGTGCAAATAGTTGCTGCCAAAAATATAGCATGTGGAAGGCTTTAACGCAAAGTAAAAGCGTCTCCAATACATCTCCATTCGTTATTCATAATTAATTCATTCACGTAACACGAAATACATTGCCAGTCAGACAGGCCTGATCTATAAACCTTGTCTTGCACACAGGGATGGACTTAACCAATAAGTGAGGTAAGCAGCCATTTAGGGCCCCGGGGAATCAGGGGCCCCATTAGCGAAACATTTGGCAAATGCTCCAGTGTGTATTTGTGTACTGGAGAGCGTCAAAGTTTTCACTCACTGCTTAAATGTTCACACGCTACTCAAAGCACAGAGTTTTTATAAAGTGCTGAGTTCTGCAAGCTGACGAATCCTCTCATTATAACAATGTGTAGATACAATGTAAATAATAGATTCATAGTGCAGTGAAGACAGCATCATTGATTAACGGAACATTGTAAGATCTAACGGGATGTAGTTAAGATGGCAGTTTTTTGTGGTTGTTGAGGGATTTTTGTTTTTGTAGTTTGTAGTTTTATTTGTACGGTTTTAGTGTGTATGATTGTGTATGTTTGTCTCAGAGTGGATATTATTGTGTTTCGTATCATGATTTTATTCATCTTGATGTTTCAAAATGTCTCGCTTGTGTGCTTTTTTTCTGTGCGTGCCAGCACGAACTGCTGCTCTCATACAAATGTACGAATGCAATGACTGGAGATTTTTGTTTAAAGGGGTCATATGATGCTGCTAAAAAGAACATTATTTGGTGTAAAGAAATGTGTTTATGCAGTTTAGGGTTCAAAAAACATTATTTTCCACATACTGTACATTATTGTTTCTCCTCTATGCCCTGCCTTCTGAAATACGTCGATTTTTACAAAGCTCATCTCTCTGAAAAGCGAGGTGTGCTGTGATTGGCCAGCTATCCAGTGCGTGGTGATTGGCCGAATACCTCAAGCGTGTGATGGAAATGTTATGCCCCTTAACATATTGTGAAGCATTGTCCGGCCGGAGCAACGAGACATAAACATTAAAACCCATTATAAGCGTGATATAAACATGATTTCTAGTCGTGTCGTCTTTTGGAAGTCCAAACGAAGTAGTTTCACTTTCTCAACAAAACAGCGTCACACACCGCGGCCTTGAGTGAGCAGAGGCGGGCGACTTGAGAACGGTGCGGCCGGCGGATTCAACTAAAGAGCGTCCAGTGGGCTTGCAGCAACCACATGTGACGACCCCGGGCTAGACTCCACTTCGTCCACGGTGAAAGCCCATTCTGTGATCCACAGTGCAAAGTTGACATATTTCCTCAGCGACCAGCACGGATCAGCTCCAGGCATGATGAAGCGGATATCGTCCTCTTTTGGAAGGCCAAACAAAGTAGTTTCGCTTTCACAGTGAAACACACAGCGTCTAAATGACATGGCGGCGGCAACAACAATACTACAACGAGAATAAGAGGAAGGCCTTATATCTTTGTGTGAACATTTGGGCGGCATTATGCAAATCTTCCCACATAGTGACCTAGATATGTGGGGGCGTGTTAGAACGAGCCGTTTCAGGGGAGCGTGGACAAATCTCAACTTTAAGAAAGAATATCTCTTTGGATTTGAGACTTTAGTCTTTGCAACTTTACAGATCTTTATGCACCAAGAGCTTGTAACACTCCAAAGAGAAAGGAAAAATTTAAATTGCATCATATGACCCCTTTAAATGAACAAGTACAAGCATGTCTTTTGTGATCTGAGAAGAAAAAAAAAAAAAAAAAAAAAAAAAAGTCAAATATGGCTTTATAACAGCATCAGGTTGACTACTTATTTAAGTTGTGAAGAAGTAATCAGCTAAACTTTGAAGAGAGGGCGAGCAAAATAAGAGTTAGCCATAAAAGAACACATAGTTATTTGTCACAGAACAGAAGAATGCAAGGAAAGGTAGTATTATGAATTGTTTCATTTAAATGTTTTGTTTTGGGTGTGGTCTTATGAGTTTGTGGTTAGGAGATAGTGAATGTGATGGTATTGGTGGTTTTATTTTGGTCTTATCTGTGGTGCAGGTTCTGGAAAGGAGTTGCTGAAGGGCTGTAGGTAGGCTGATGGTGATACACAGATGACAAAAGAAGATGAAGGGCAATACAGTTTGATGCACTGGTAAGTAATCCATAGGCAAGTAGTTCTGTAATGAATGACGAGACCAGACAACCATGTGTGTTTGGTGCTGGCTTATGTGGAGGAACTGATGAGGCTGATAGAAGACAGGTGTGGTGATTGTGGAGTGTGCACAGGTGGTTGCCAGAGGGGTTGATGGGAAATGTAGTGTGCTGAGATGACTGGTCTTGTGACCGTCATGATGAAAGGAGCAGGTGAACAGGTGAACTGGTGACAGTACTCACCCCTTCCCAAAGGTGTGACCTCTCGCCACACAAAATCCACCACAGCAGAGTGGATATCACCAAAGTTTCTCATGGCGGAGCAGACCACCACGATACCGAAGTCCTACTCAGTGGAGCAGACGACCACCACAGCAGTGCAGACGATGCCGAAGATCCCCAAGGTGTAGCAGAAGGCCAGGGAGCATCTGTCCGAGCAAGAGACCAGGGCGGAGCCAAAAGCCTGGATCTCGACATGGCCTCCTCGGCCGTGACACAGGAGCTGGACTCACTGGACTTGGAAACGGCCTCTTCGGCCATAACACTGGAACTGGACTCACTAGAGTCATTGCAACAGAAAAATAGCATTCCTGGCCGTGACAAGGGAACTCTAAGAACAAGAGATCAGATCATCTTTCATAGCCATCACATGGAAACTGAGGGAGCAGGAGATCAAATTGGCTTCCATAGCCATCACATGGGAACTTTGAGGACGGGGGATAATATCAGTCTCCATGATCGCAGCAGGGCAAACAGGGAACTCACAGGCTGACACCAGCACAGGACTGAGCTCTAAGGTTTGAGTGAGCTCTGCAGAGTGACCCATGGACTGGAGCAGGAAATGGAACATACTCATGGGAAGAAGAGCAGTGTGTAGCCAAGACACAAAATGTCAACCGCCATTACCAGAACGGCAACGGAGAGAGGCAGAACCTTTAAGACGGCTGGGCTTGAGAGCACTGAGGTTACCGGGATGCTTGCTGCTCGCACCAACATCAGCGGTGGGTTTGCCACACTGGACATCAGTATAGTCTCTCTTGGCCCCAGTTTCATCTTAGCCGTAGGATCAGGCATGGCAGCCGTGACAGGCAAAGACTCTGGTGTGGCAGCCGTGTCGTGACGAGACTCCGGCATGGCAGCCATCTTGGCCGGGGACTTAAGGACTGTAAGCAAATTAAGAATTTCCTTACAGGGACGAGTGACTATGGTGGCTGATTCTGGGGCCGGAATAGGCTCGATACAGAATTCTGAGGATAGAGCAGACTCATTTCCGCATACTGGAGCTGGAGTGAACTCATGACTGAACTCTGGGACTGAGCTGAACTTAGGGACTGACAGAGAGCAGGTGAGTTTCTGGTTACCAGATCGTGACTTTGATGACTCTGGTTAGGGAATGGTGGCTTTTTTTTATGGCATGAGAATGATGGGGAGTTGCTGAAGGGCTGTAGGTAGGCCGATGGTGATACACAGATGACAAAAGACGACAAAGGTCAGGACAGTTCGATGCACTGGAAAATAATCCACAGGTACGTAGTTTTGTAGTGAATGATGAGACCCAGCAACCATGTGTGTTTGGTGCTGGCTTATGTAGAGGAACTGATGAGGCTGATGGCAGACAGGTGTGGTGATTGTGGAGTGTGCACAGGTGGTAGTCAGAGGGGATGATGGGAAATGTAGTGTGCTGAGATGACTGGTCTTGTGACAGGCTTGGTAAAAGGAGCCGGTGAACTGGTGACATTATTGTGTTGGGGCCTCATACTTGAAATTTGCTTAGGACCCCTAAATAACTAAGTCCGCCCCTGCACGCACAATGTTATGTAAAGGCAAAATGTTATGTGCACATTTCTGCACACACTCTTTTACTGTGTGATATCAATGAAGTAAACAAATTTCGATAAAATATACCACCCTCATAAATTAAGAACACAAATTATATTTTATAATTATCAGAAGTTAAATTATTAGAAGTTAAAAATTGCGTGTTTGGAACAGACATACTGTAATAATAATGCATGTCCGGCTCCAGAATCAAATCACCGAGGGTACTTCTGAAAATAGCCTTAATGCAAATCTATTTTGACCTAGATTTTTGACCCATCCATTGCTATGGCACAATAAGTGCTCCCATTATAATTACTAACAAGCTGTCACTTATCTTATCGTGATCTAGAGTTCTGTTAAAATCAATGAATCTCTCTACACAATGTAATGAATCTCTTATTTTCATTGTGTTTACACTTTCTGCCTTAAAGTGTGTTATACTGCAGAAATCAGAGTCTGAGTGCAAATAAAATATTTGTATCTTAAAAATGATCAGTGAGGCACACTTGATTCAGAAGATGGCTTAGAAACATACACACACTGCCGGACCCGTTCGACACGCTGCCACACATGCGCTGTTAGTTTACAGCTACTGTACTGTACATTACGCATCCAGTCTCAAATGCAATGACCGTAAAATGAGCGAGAACTGATGCTGAAGTCTGAAGATGTTCCACACAATTTCACTTATAAATACTTATAAATATTGCCTGCTTATCTGCCTTTTCAGCACATCCGGTAAAGGGAATCAGCCGCAGTGTGTATGGTTGCCATGACTATTTCATGCACTGGTTACTTATCTGTCATAAAAGCGCTTGAATATTAGATTTATTTAAGTTTAATAATTTGTAGATAATATTTTTACATTTATATATTTTTTGTATGCAATATTTAAAGAAGATGCAAGCCCCGTCCCCACCACTTTTTAAGACAAACTTATGCCACAAACATATCTCAAACTCATTGGACAGTGACAGATTTCTGTCACTTTCTTCCTATAGCTTGATTTTTTGAAAACAGCATATCATTTCAAATGTAATAAAATTTAGTAGGATCACTTATTCTTTTATATATTTTAATAAGTGCAGGTCAAAATAAGTATTTGGTTACATTTTTACATAAAAATATAAAAATCACACTAACATTATAAGTGAACCTCAGAGAACATTTAAAAATAATCAAAAAATGCAGTTCATGACTCTTTTCAGTGCTTTAATTTCATTATCGTATGCTTTCTATGTATATAAAATCACTTTTGTAAATTTGATGCAGACACCAAAATGGGACCCAGATTAAAATAAAAATAGGTGTCAAATCGTGTAATATAAAAAAGTTATATAAAACTATGTATAGAAAAAAAATATTCAATTTTTTTTTTTTTTTTTTACTCTAACACGTTTTATTTCAACTCCAAGTACAGCACAAGTTGTTGGGAGGATGTGGATGTTTAGACAATCCGAACAACCCCCTCCTCCTCTATCTCCAGGTAATTGATGATTTTTCTCTGGAAGACAGAAATTATACTTATTTATCCTGGATCCCACCTAAATGTCATGAAATACAGTAAAAAGTACAGTGAAAGTGTCTTAATGTAAAAATTATTGACTTTGACATTTTGGTTCAGCAGAGCTTAATAGGCCATGAAGATCAGTGAACTGGAGGTAAGCTCTGAGAACCTCTTTCTATATAAATACAACAAAATATCTATGTTTATTACATAGCTATTGTCAAGGTTTTTTGCAGCAGAGATAAAATAAAGTAGGATATAGTTGCAGCAGTCGTTGTCTTTAGTAAACAAAACTCGAAACACTCATGATCACAAGCAAATGTAAAGCAAACCAGTTTTTTGTTAATTGACCACTGAACTAAATTACTGTTGTCTCTGTTAATTTCATGCAGAGAGACAATGAGCCATTACAAAAACTTAAATTGTAGAATTTATGCAATTCTGTTCAGTTCTGTTTCTGAAATGATATAAGTGTTTTGCCCACCCCCTTTAAATTTCCTTTCAAGAGAGGAGAGGGAAAACCTTGTTAGAACAATAAACAACTTCCAGTCTGGGAGCTCAGAAGTCGAGACTCTCAGAATTCTCCTGCATGGACCACAAGGTGCTGGAAAATCAAGCTTCTTCAACTCTGTAAATAATGTTTTTGAGGGTCGCATCACTACCAGAGCCTTGACACAATCAATAAATTTTGGAAAAAGTTTCACTTTGGAGGTAAAAAATGTTGATCGCTAACCTATATAATATATGATAAAATATGTGCATTTTCAAAATAAGAATCTTGAAAGCAAAACCTCACATGCTTGGGTTTTGTTCTCAGTGCACAACATTTAAAGTGAAGAAGGACAAGACTGGTTCTTTCTTTCCTTTCTCATTCACTGACATTGCCGGTATGCACAATGAAACTAAAACTGGAACAATACAGACTGATGACATTATCAAATTATTAAAAGGTCACATTCTCGATGGTTATACTGTAAGTATACTTAAAACAGACTTTTATGATTTGAGATTTTTAATTCAAGAACTGTATCAAGTCCTTAGTCCTTTTGTAGTTCCTCTATTAAAGATATGTAAAACAGTATGTTTTTTTTTTCAATTAATGCTGTGACAATCTGAACAATAAGTGATAAATAAACTACTGAAAATTAAATTCCTACAAAGCCACAAGTAAATTGTTTTAAATCTGCTGAAATTCTAGATATGCTAGAGAATGCATTTATTTTTTCAAGCAAAAGAGTGCCATTTCAAATGGTCTAACTGACCTATTGGTAAGCTCCACCCCCCTTAGTTACTGTTGCTAACTCGGACAAACAAACGGAGTTGCTGTCTTACTGTGACAGCTGTCAGAGTGAAAACCTTGTCCCAAGATGTTTTTGATAAATTTTGGACACAGAAGGACCACCATTCAAGTGGGACCTAAATATGCCTTGGAGGGATATATAAAAGATTTTAAAGGGGTCATCAGATGCCCATTTTCCACAAGTTGATATGATTCTTTAGGGTCTTAATGAAAAGTCTGTAACATAGTTTGGTTAAAGTTTCTCAATGGTAGTGTAAAAAACCCAATAGTATGTTCCTGCACAACCGGAGGCTGCAGTTTCAGGACCACAGATCTAGGACCGCAGTTCTAGGACCCTAGTTTTTCGTGACAGCGCCACCTACCGTAATGGATGATATAGCGGTGGCTGCAGTTTCAGGACCGCAGTTCTAGGACCCTGTTGGTTTAGTTTGTAGTCATGTTTGTATATAGCATCAATATATTAATCTCAGTAGTATTTGTTTTTAAATGTGATTTTTGATTTAAAATGCATCAGAGGTTAGTTACTAAGTGTGGTTTGAGTCACAATTTTAAATTTAAACATGAATTTACACAAAATATAAATGAAAACTGTATATCAATTTTAAAACAATTGTAAAAAAAATGGAGAACCTTAAAAGTCTTAGTCTCTTGAATGACCATCACCTTCAGCTCAACCTTACTAAGACTGAACTGCTGGTGGTTCCAGCTAACCCATCGTTTCATCACAACTTCTCTATACAGCTGGGTTCGTCAACCATTACTCCTTCCAGGACAGCCAGAAACCTAGGAGTTGTGATGGATCATCAGTTAAGCTTCACAGACCATATTGCTACAACGACCCGGTCCTGTAGATTTGCCTTATTCAACATTAGGAAGATTAGACCCTTCCTGTCAGAGCAATCCACTCAACTTCTTGTCCAAGCTCTTGTTCTCTCCAGACTGGACTATTGCAATGCTCTCCTGGCGGGCCTTCCTGCATGTACTATCAAGCCCTCTACAACTGATCCAGAATGCAGCAGTGAGGGTTGTCTTCAATGAGCCGAAAACAGCCCATGTTACTCCTCTCCTCATCAGGTTACACTGGCTACCAGTAGCCGCTCGCATCAAATTCAAGGTACTGATTCTTGCCTACAAAACAAACCACTGGCACGGCGCCAACTTACCTAAACTCACTAGTTCAATCTTATGCACACTCCAGAAGTTTGCGCTCTGCAAGTGAATGACGCCTTGTGTTGCCATCCCAAAGAGTTTCAAAATCACTCTCACTGACCTTTTCCTGGACTGCGCCCAGCTGGTGGAATGACCTCCCGATCTTAATTCGAACAGCTGATGTCAAAAAAACATCTAAAGACTCATCTTTTTCGCCTGCACTTAACTAACTAATACTAGTACTTACCTTTTTTTTCTTTTTTCTTTTCTATCATATTCCAAAAAAAAAAAAAAAAAAAAAAAAAACCTGGCTTCGTGTTCTGTACTAGACTAACTGGGCACTTGTCATAGCACTTGTATACCGTTGTTGTTCTCTTGTTGATCTGATTGTTTCTACTGTTTTCATTTGTAAGTCGCTTTGGATAAAAGCGTCTGCTAAATGATTAAATGTAAATGTAAATGTAAATTATACAGTATACTGATTAACCTCCTTAAGGTGAATTAGCTCATTATCAGGTAAGTTAAAGTTGGAATCAGCGTATGCAGTCACTAAATTACTGCCGATATTTTAAAGGTTGTTGAGAGGCAAGACAAGACACAAGAATGATTCAAGAATGTTTATTTATATATAAATTATGTATATATGTGTGTGTATATATATATATATTAAAGACAAGACACAAGAATGATTCAAGTATATATATATATATATATATATATATATATATATATATATATATATATATATATATATATATATATATATATATATATATATAAATATATATATATATAATACCGTTCAAAACCTTGGGATCAGTAAGACTTGTAATGTTTTTTTTAAAGAAGTCTCTTCTGCTCATCAAGGCTGCATTTATTTGATCAAAAATTCAGAAAAAAAAACTGTAATCTTGCAAAATGTTATTAGAATATAAAATAATGGTTTCTATTTAAATATCCTTTAAAATATAATTTATTTCTGTGATGAAAAGCTGAATTTCCATCACCTATGACTCCAGTTTAAAGTGTCACATGATCCTTCAGAAATCATTCTAATATGCTGATTTATTATTAGAATTATCAATGTTGGCAACAGCCAAATATTTTTTTGGAAGCTGTGATGCTTTTTTTTCAGGATTCTTTGATGAATAAAAAGTTAAAAAGAAGAGCATTTATTTAAAATAGAAATCTCTTCTTACAATATACACTACTGTTCAAATGTTTGGGGTCGGTAAATTTCTATTTTCTTTTTTTGAAAGAAATTAAACCTTTTATTCACAAGGACGTGTTAAATTGTTAAGAAGTGATAGAAAAGATTTATATTGCTAGAACAGATTCATATTTTGAATAAATGCTGTTCCTTTTAATGTTTGGCAGCACAACTGTTGATAATTCTAATAATAAATCATCATATTAGAATGATTTCTAAAGGATCATGTGACACTTTATACTGGAGTCATGATAATGCAAATTCAGCTTTGCATCACAGAAATAAATTATATTTTAAAGGATATTTAAATAGAAACCATTATTTTATATTATAATAACATTTTGCAAGATTACCGTTTTTTTTTCTGTATTTTTTATCAAATAAATGCAGCCTTGATGAGCAGAAGAGACTTCTTTAAAAACATTACAAGTCTTACTGATTCCAAACTGTTTGCGACAACATCACAACAGCACTAAAGCGAACCCTTTTTCCATCAGTTGCTGCATGGATAGAATGGCTGTAGGCTTCAACTCTAGAGAAAGAGAGAGCGAGAGACAGAGAGAGAAAGAGATAAATAAGAAACATTTGTTTAACATATTCAACTGATATATCTGAATTAACACTTATGCACTGTTGGAGTTTTAGAGAGAGAGCCAAACAGAATATTCATGTTACTGACATCTAATTACAAAGTTCAATTGTTTGTCAATCTTTCTATTAAATTTGTCCACTTCACTGAAATAGTTATCAGAGAACAATCACTTTTGTGATAACAGAAATATCAGTAGCAAAATGGTGCACTAGGCATTGTGCAAAAATAATTCATATTGTACTCTGACCTGATATGATAATCTGGACCAGAAAGGAAGACTTGTTAGAATGTTTTGAGATCATGAAAATATCCCTAGTGCCTTTTTTAATCATCTGTCCTACAATGAGCCTAACCAAATCCATAAAACCACTTCATATTGGCCATGCAGAACATGACAGAAACTAACACATGATAACAATGGACTGTGTGTGGAGTAGGCCTGCAGATTAGGCCAAATTGTAACAAGCTATTAAAACTGCCAAACGCCTCATTCATCATTGCAAAACAATGCCAAAACAACAGGCTAACACATAGTGCAACTAGGCAGTCAGTGCAGTTTAATTATGAAATATATTTTATACATAAACATGGTAAAACAACGAGTATTAAGCCAGTATTCACACTAATACATTAAGCTGCAGGTAAATCTTACAAACCTTACATCAACCATGCTCTTGTCATCTGATAAGTTTAATTAATGTGCTGGCTAGATTCACTTATAATACTTCGTCATTAAAACTCAACAAGGATTTATGAAATCATGGCCACAAATTAACGTCGTAGTAATTAATAAAACTAGCTCACGAATTCTTAATTTGGTGGGAATTAATTATTAATTCATAGTTAGCAGTTCTCACTATGTAAACTTCGCACCGTTTAAACGTTATAAAATAAAACTTAATTAAATATCGGTACTCACTGTCTGATTGCTGTCCACGTCGTCCATCTTTAATTAGTGTTGATCCAGTACGGTAGGTGGCGCTGTCACAAAAAAACTAGGGTCCTAGAACTGCGGTCCTAGAACCGCGGTCCTGAAACTGCAGCCTCCGGTTGTGCAGGAATACCCTTCTCTAAAAAACACCTTTTTTACCCTGTCAAAAACAGCTCTTTTCAAAGCAAGCCATTTTAAAGCATTTTCCTTTAAAGGGGTCCTATTATGCTCTTTTACGAAGTCTTGATTTTGTTTTGGGGGTGTACTAGAATGGGATCTCTTACTAGGTTGTTCGAAAAACACATAATTTTTCACATATTTTACATTATTACAATACGTCTCCCCAGTCTGGCATGGATGGCTGGAATAGTTCCTGTATCAAATGAAGGCCCGCCTTCTGGAATACGAGATGGGCTGTGATTGGTTAGCTGGGCCAGCGTGTGCTTTAATTGGTTAGCTGGGCCATTGTGAGTTGTGATTGACAGCACTCGGAGCCTGGTCAGGAAATGTCACGCTCCTTATCATAACTGCCTGCTGTGAGCTTCAGTGTAAATATTGTGTGCAGCTCAACCAGGTCTCGTCCCATTCGTTGATCTTTGTGATATCACAAAGCCCGGAAAATATGCGTTGTAGTCCAAACGAGTCGTTCGTTGTAGTTTTTGAAAAGTGATTTCTGTTAAATAAAATATCTCCTTTTGAATTGGACCTTTGAGCTTTGTAACTTTGCAGATCTTTTTTATGCTCAAACAGCAACATTACAGACTAACTAAAATTGAAAAAGTGAAAAAGCATAATCACACCCTGTTAAATGTTTATGAGCTCTGCTGACCCCGCCCCTCTCTTCCGAGCCACTCTCAGAGAGACTGTTTACTTTAGCCGCATTCATCGTAAAACGTAATTAACACATTATTAGGAAAGGTGATTTGCAAAGATTCATTAAAAAAACCTTATACTCAATTTTTTCTGTTGGTGAAGCTGGACCACGAATGATCGGTGCGAAGATAGACACATTTAGGTAGAAGATAGATCGGGGTGCATTCCCTTCAGAAACAAACATAATCCACTGCGAGTTCAGCGGCTCAGATGTCGGGAGTAAATGAAGACTGCTATGTTCATTATTACATCCAACAATAAAACACCTGAATCGCTTACTGTGCGTTCACACCGCCGCCGTCGAGAGCGTCAAAAATCGCTCTGGCCGCCCTGCCAACAATGCTGTAGAAAGATTTGTGGATGTTCTGACGCTCTGACGTAGATCGAATGCTTATCTTGTTTTTAAAGGGGCCGGAATGCAAACATGCTTGTTGATCTTGTGCAGACTGACCACAAGGAGGGTAACGTTATAGCCGGACACTGCTCGCCCCTGCTCCACTCCTCTTCCTCTCTGACTCCTTCCTTCTCTCTCTTCTGTAGGCGTCTCTAAGAGACTTCCACCTTTTTCTACACTCATCCACTAGTGAAAAGACAATAGAAAACACTTATTCAATATAAACACCTCATTACCCACAATTCAGAATAGCTTGTTTGCATGCTATGTCTGAAATGGCACAGCTGTATGTGCCACTGACTGTATCTATATTTAAGCCTAATGACATTTATCATTATTTTTTTCAGCTAAGCAATTTGTTGACAATACCACAGGGGAGACTAGTTATAGAACACTTCTGTTTTTCCCTGTAGAAAAAAAATAGGCAGAAGTGACTGCTTTCATTTTAAAATGTGACATACACCTTTAGTCTCCATCAGACGTAAAAAAAAAAAAAAAAAATGCTGCAGCTCTCTACAACACCTATTTTTCGTTTAATCCAATACGTGTCGATGTGTCAGAAATATTCTGAAGCAGTACCACTGTCTGGCGCTAAAGTTATCATGAAATTCCCGCTTTTTTTCAGAAAATATATGACATTAATGCACATCAGCAACTCACTAGGAACACCAACAATCTCAGACACCTTGGTCCACGCATCATTTTTTTTTTATTTATGTCCCTGTACGCAAACAGGGACATGTCGTATATTATTGGGAAACCCACCACCGCAATAATCAACCTCTCCTTCATTTTGCTTGGGAACTAATGTGATCGGAACCAAAGTTTACAGTGCTGCGTTCTCTGGAATCCTCTCAAGCGGTAGACTTCTACATTCCGATTGGTTGCCGCCCAACCGCGTCATAGCTCATTACCATAAAGTTGCCCTGATTTCAACTCTCCTCGACGCACTCAACGTCAAAGTCATGCCCACGCCTGCTTACATTGAAAATGAATGACTTCCGGCAGCTTTGACACTCTCGATGGTGGCGGTGTGAACGCACAGTTAGGAGTCATTCTTGTCTACATCTGCTCCAGCGGTGAAACAATGGCAGATTGATGACATCTCATTCAGGGCGGGTCTAAGGTAAGACGCCAGTCCAGTCTGTGCTGAAATGCTATTGTCAATCAAACTATCGTGGGAGGGGCTTGTTTTTGTTGCATCACACAGACAGGCATCTGAGATCGGCTCAATTTGAGAAAGGGGTAAATATTTTAGTAGATTAAAAAAAAAAACACTGGGTGGATTTTTATCATTTTAGGTTGGTTGTGTACACACACTGCCAACACACATTTCAGTTCAAACAACTTGTAAAAACTGATACTCAACTTCCATGGGCTCATCTGCGTTCCAGGGGAAGGGTTTACCGATAGGTCAATTATGTATACTGCTGTATTTTGCACACTACTGTATTTTTGTTTTTATTGTTGTTTTTCCCCCATAATGCATCACACATTTTTAGTTTATTCAGTGCTTCTGTATGTTTAGTTTAACCCAGTAAAATCAATTGGTGAAGAAGACCCAAAGTACAAAAGAAACCCTGTACTGAAAGACCGGATTCACTGTCTGGTGGCTGTTATTTCTGCTAGCACTGTTTCTGTGATGGATGAGAAAATAATTAAACAAATGAGAGACGTTCGAGAGAAAGCACGAGACTTGGGTAAGTCAGATAGAATACATCTATATTCACGCATTCACAAGCCACATATTTATATAATTTCCTCTAGACACAATAGCAATTGACACAGTAGCCAGGTTACCATTACAGATTTGCACTACACTTTTGTGATATTTTCTTAATGTTGATAAAAAAAACTATTTGCAAATTACAGCATTTCCATTAACCAATGTTATGCGACTAAAACATAATTTTTTCTACTTGCGATAAGTCATTCTAAAAATCAATGCAACGGATGTGGGTAGGTTTACGTATATAGCAGCCACTGCACTAGCCAAAATTTTTAATCGAAGGAAGACGTAGGCTTGTTATCCAAGTATTAATGGAAAGGAAAGCCCCTTATAATTTGGAGAAGCCACGTATGAGATGTTTCTGGGAGGTTATAGTATCCAGGTATGAAGAACTGACTTTTAAATATGCCAAGTGGCATGTAAATGTGAAAAAATGGTTTCCATTGCAGTTTTGCTAAATATATCTTTTTCGAATTTCCTGAAAAAAAACTATTTTGTGATATATGGGAGTTTACGCGAAATTTACGTGTTTCCATTAGCCATATTTTCAATTCACAATTTAAATTTGTGCAATTTGAAGTGCAATGGAAATGCAGCTAATGTTGCCTTTTTGAAAATCAAATGAATGTTTGCACCTTTCACAATAGGGTGACTTCAAGATGTAGGCCATTATGAATTTTGTCATAAAATACTATATTTTACGAACGCATTGGGATATTGTTATGAAACTTGGTATGTGTCTTCAGCACAATGCCCTGAATGACTCCCTTAGTTGACACGAACAGGGTCGTAGCTAGGGTATAGGGTATGCTCAACGTTCAGAAGCCAAGGAATATGCCATAAAACAGCCATTTTTACTTTGTGTGACAAAATGTTTTAGTAACCTAAAGCAGAGAGTTGTCCACTACAAAGAATTGTTTGTGCAATGGAAAGGTACAATGGGTTTTAAAGACTGGAATCACAGATGCCAATAAAGAACCTTTATTTTAAGAGTGAGTATCTGGAGGATTTTTCTCAACAACAGTGGGCAGCTACACTGGTCAATATACCATTATTGCACTGACTAATGCACAACTCTCACAAAATATGCAAACAGACAATGATCTTTAAAGAAACTACACACTTGCATTGTGGAATATGCATAGTTATTGTTTATTGTACGACAGGTATTCCTCAAGTCATAATATTGACCAAGGTGGATGAAGTGTGTCCACTACTTAAAGACAATCTTGAGAAGATCTACACAAGCAAAAAAATAAAACAGAAGGTGAGATTTAAATGTGCTTTAAATTTGTGACCAAAGTAAACTGTAAAGTGGGGAATGTGACAACAGAGTAGTGAATCCAAATGCAGGCTTTCATTTATAAGTAGGGCTGCCCCCGTAATAGTCGACTAACCTTTAGTTGACGAGAAGAGGCTTGGTCGACCCAAATTTTATTTGTCGCAGAAAAAAAAAATCCACAGGAAATGGTGAGGTCACGCAGTCCATGACAGACAGATCATTAATGGCTTGATTTTGTGGTAATACATACATCCAAACGCTTGCCTTTCATTCATCGACCTCAAATATGGCTTACCATCTGAAAAATGTAAGTAGTAGCAACTTTACATGGCTGTTCAATCTGATGTTAACCTAGAAAAATGTGCACAAATGTGAAAGCTGAACAGTAACGCGCTCACAGCATGACAGATGGAGGCGCCGGTGCAGTCATTTGCTCTTAAAATACTCCGTAATTTTGGTCATACAGATGAACTATTAGAAGAGTAATACATCTTTCGAATCTGTAAAGCCTCTACTTTTATTTGTGTGCACTCACTATAACAAAAAAAACATTGCACTTTGGTAAAATAATGAAAGCAAACCGGATGCGCTTTCTGCCGTCTCAGCCTCTGTGAACTTGAGCACAAAACTCTCTATATACTTGCCTTACAGACATTAAAATATATCTATAGAAAGTGAAATGTCTACTTTCAAATGAAAATTCAAATCTGAAAAATTCTCAGATTATGTCATTTGTATGAAACTTGCTTGCAGGTGCATCCACTACTGTGGAGATGATGAGTCAATGCCTCTGAATTCATCTCTTAAGCCGAAAACACAGAAAAAATGGTTTAACAACAGATTATTAAAATTGTAATGCAGTTTAATCTTAATGTTTTTCCCTGACACATTCATAATCATTACTTCTGCCGGTGTGCTGTGGCAAGCTATATGTGTATGCTTGAACGTTTATTAGAGGCTCATTAGCATGATTTAAATGGTTTATTAATAAACGTGGGATTAGACGACTAATGCTTAAAATGAATGACTACTAGTTGACCAGAAAAATCTTTAGTCGAGGGCAGCCCTATTTAAAAGAATAGTCAAAACAGGCAGGGTCAAACAACAGCAAACGGGTATATTCCAGGGCAGAGGCAAAATAGTAATCCACGAAACAGTCAAGGGTCAGGGCAGGCAGCAAACAATCAGAAACCAGAAACAGTCCAGGGTTTAAAGTGCCCCATTATGCCTTTTCGAATATTACCTTTCATGCAGTGTCTCATGTAGCTGTATGTAAACATAAACTATCTGCGAAGTTGTGAAGCCGACAGTGCACGATAAATAAAGTTATTGTATATCAAAAAAAGACTCTGGCATGAATTGGTAAGGTACAATCGATACCATCTTTTCTATTTACTGTCATTCCTTCATGGCAATGGGCGTTTCATTTCCGACATGCGCTGTACACGGTAGACCAATCCAGAGCTAATCTCTACAGCTCTGGACCTATTACAAAGGACTGCGCCATCTGACCAATCACAGCAGTGAGGGCTCACGGAAAGGAGGGCTTTAGAGAAACTGAATCTTTGAATTGCTTCGCACGAGTCATTTACGAATCATTTAGAAATTAAGTCAAATTAAATCTATTTTTTGAGAAAACTAATGTGTTTTTTGACCTTGCATGCATGTATTTCTGTTTTAGGAGACTCATAAAACAGTATTAGTGACCTTAAAAATGGCATAATGGGGCACTTTAAAACTAAACAAGGCAGGGAAACGCTACAATATTGACAATAGACAATACTGACCCAATGAATGAGTGAAAAACCAGACAATAAATGATTAGTCCGACAAAGGATTATGGGAAATGTTGTCTGTGAGAATGGCAAGAGTCAGGTGTGGCGTGCCCTCTGGTGGAGTTCATGGGCACTCCCGCTGGAGATCGTTACATAAATACAGTTATTAAATCTGAGTTTCCTGTATACTTTCAACTCAAAATTAAAGATTTTGATAACTCTGTAGATGATTTCAGATGATCAATGCAACTTACTTCATACCCCATATGGCAGATCTTATTTTTTTATTTATTTTTTTTTTATATAATCACTATATTTTCTCTTTGCAGATGCAGGAGTGTTCTAACTGTCTGGGAATTCCTGTGAGCAACATTTATCCTGTGAAGAACTACCATGAGGAACGTGCCACTAATGCCACAATGGATATTCTGATTTTAGATGCTTTGCAAAATATTGTTAACTTTGCCAATGACTATGTGGAGGACCAAACAGACAATGAAAAAGTGCCTCTTAAATCTAGCTGATTTCTGACTTCCAGGTTTTGTGATGGTTTCAGGGGGAATAAAGGGCTAGTTAATTTTTTTGATCAATCAGTGAATTATTATTTTTTTTTTTTTTTCTGCTTTCATGTTGTATAGTCTCTACTGGTGTTTATATTTGTATACCAATTAGCAAATCAATCAGTGGATAGATAAAGGTTTACATATTGCAAACTATATAATCATAATTATGCAGTTCATAATATACTATATGTAAAAATGTTGCTTGTCAAAAATACTTCTTGTTAAATTTACTTAAAATGAGTTAAGCTGAGTTCAGCAACACAATTGCTGAAAATATTAGTTTCTAATCAAATTGTTTTGTGACCAATCTACTAAAATATATATAACTATAATTAACTGATTTTATTTGTGTTGGAACTACAATACCTGAATTATTTTGTAGTATTAACTGAAACTAGGCAGTGGGTTTTTGGTTTACAGCATGCTTTGCATATATGGCTGGATTGGGAGAGTAAATATTTTTTTAGGTGTTTTTGAATAAAGGGAAAGACTTACTTAATGTGTAATGCTCATTTATGTTTGATATTTAATTTAATGTTATAATTTATCATACTGGAAAATTGCCAGAACTGATTTACTGGTATTTCCAGTTCAAACATGAACTTTTAATGGTAATTTACCGGTACTTTACCAGTAAAGACTGTAATTGGCTATTGAGAAATAGCTGTACTAACATCAGTGCAGTGACCATAACTTTTTATTTCATCATTGTAAACATTTGCTATGCTAGATACAGAACCTACATTTATTTTTTAATCGTACAGTAATCAGTAGTTAATTTTACTCACATTTTATAATTACATATGTTAAATACTGACGAATGTTACCCTTACGAAAAAGAAGTTTATTCAAGTGTGCTATTAGTATACTTATTTTAAACTAAAAAATAGGAAAGTATACTTTTAGTTTACTTTTTATGTACTTCTCAGAAATGGGCTTTATGTACTTCTAAGATATATACTTATAATGACAATTAAGTATACTTGACTTATACTTACAAAAAGTCAAAATATACTTGAACTTTACTTAAGTATACTTAATAAAATAAACTTGAAGTATACTACTTTTTGGTAAGGGTAGGTCCACTTAATTTCTTTTAAATGAGCCATAGTTGATCAATTTAATCTTTACACACAGGTGAAATCTACGCAAACAAATGAGTGCAAATTTTTATAAAGGCTTTTTACATTTGTCCACTCACTCAGCCAATTGTGAATATAGCCTGTGAAAGCTAAATTTGCCAGAATGACGATCACAGTAAATCAGTTGTCAGAACAGGCCTCATCCGCTTATGGTTAATTGAACCTCTTGTAAATTCATAGGACCACAGAGGGGCCATCAGTTATTAAGAGAACAAGAGATATCAAAACTGAAAATAACTGTTATGAATTTCAGTCACTTCGTTACAGGCTAAAAAAGGTGCTTTTTAGAAACTGACCAGAATCAACAGTCTCTCAGACTGACTTGAAGGTAGGACTACTCTTCTGAAGAATAATTACATCAAATTTAAATGTAAATCTTAGAATACAAGTATGCATTTCAGAGCTACCATACCGATGCAGTATACCACATATTTACCAAGTATTTCAAATTTAGAAATTTACAAATACCATAAAAGTGAGTTAAATTAAAAAAAAAAAAAAAATGCTACAGGATAAAAATATAACACAAGTAACATAGCTGTTTAATTTATGTTACTCTTGTGATCATAATGCAGCTGGCTCAATTATCAATACAAAAACTGTTCATTGGTGTCAATATATGGACCAATTAAAAATACAAATTGTGTAACTTTGTGTAATAGTGTAATATTTTTCTATTTGCCTTATTCTGCATCATCATTTGAATGCATATTTATGTTTAAAACTGACATATAAAATATGAAAATGATAAAATTACTCTAAAATTAGAATAGTACATTTTACAATTTATTCCAGAGATTGAGACAAAACTATAAACAGTCAAACAGAATTATTATTATTATTATTATTTTCAAATGTTACATAATTAGATTTTTTTTTTTTACAGAATTCTGCTAAACAATGTTTTATCTTGTCTCCAACATAAGGACAAAGACATTGCAAGGGTGGGGATACTTGAATATATCAAAACCCAGTTTCCCTATTCTTCTACTCCTGCTCCTCCTCCTTCTACAGGTAAACAACAATTTTCTCAGTGAAACAGAAATTAGGATTATATCATCCTGAAAAAAATTATTAATGTCCACACACTTGAATTAATTCCTCCAGTTTAAATAACAGTGACTTCTCATAACAGCATTCTTATATGGTAACATTTTTACACAGTTTTACAAAAATATATTGTTAATGCTGTGGTATTTGTTACAAAGGAGGCTCCCGTGCTGCCTCCTTCCCACCACCAGAGGGAACTCTCACCTGAATATTGACTGTACCCATTGAACTCCAATTCCCATAGTGCCTCATCCCAGGGACTAATTACACACACACCTGCAGCTAATATACACACACACATAAGCAGCTCACTCACTCCTACTCACCGCGAAGTCTTGATTTGCCCTGGCTGTCACTACTGAGCGTTTGTATACATTTATTCTGCCTTCTTGTTTTGACCTGGACTGTTTTTAACGTTTATTGATTGTTCTCTGCCTGCCCTGACTCGGATTGACCTGTTCCTGTGATTGTTTGCTATCTACCCTGATCTTGTGCCTGTACCTGGTTCTGTCTCAGCCTTGCCTTCTCCATTGTATCTACTGGTGATTGACTCTGTCTTGTCTGACTATCCAAATAAAGCTGCAAATGGATCCCGCCTCTGCTGATGCTTCACAACAGAAGACTTCGCCACAAAGCGATCCAGCAGCATTAATGCAGTTCTCCACTGAGCTATCTGCACAGGGGACCCAGCTCGCCCTGCATCATAACCAACTAAATCGGCTTACCACCCTCACCGATGAGTTAGTGAAGGCACTGCAGGGGTTGCAACTAACACCAGCCGCGGCCGCAACCGCTGCCTCCCAAGCCCCGGCTTCCAATCTCACCACGTTCCCCCTAACTTCACCTGTAAGCCCACGATTGGCATTCCCGGAGAAATTTGACGGAAATCCTGCCAGATGCAAAGGGTTCTTGCTTCAGTGCTCGCTGTTCGTTAATCAGCAACCCTCACTATACCCCACAGACTCTAGCCGCATTGCCTTTGTGTGCTCACTACTTACCGGGAGAGTGCTGGACTGGGCCACCGCAGTTTGGGGAATGGACGGCTCCTCATTTCCCACCTTCACGACCTTCCTTCAACAGTTTCGAGAGGTCTTCGAACATCCTGCGGAGGGGAAAAGTGCGGGGGATCAATTGTTAACACTGGCACAAGGAAGGAGTATGGCGGCTGAATATGCTCTCTCGTTCCGAACTCTCGCCGCCCAGACAGGTTGGGTAGAGGACACACTGAAACTTTTGTTCCGAAGGGGATTGAACTCAGAACTCCAGTCAGAGCTGGCTTGCCGAGATGAGGGGAGAAGCCTGAGTGAATTCATTGATCTCACCATCCAAATTGATTTCATTTCAATTCATCTCACTCCCGAGGAAAGGGAACGCCGTATGCAGAACCAACTATGCCTTTACTGCGGTCAGGCGGGACACAGGATCTCCTCTTGCTCAATTCGTCAATCATCTAAGCCCCGAACGGTGAGTGTCAGTACCCGCGTCACTACCTCTTCCTCGAGCATAAGGTTGCCGGTTATCATAACCGTTCATGATGATGCTATTCCCACTACTGCACTATTAGATTCTGGGGCAGCTGGTAACTTTGTGTCACATGGATTTGCCCTGCAACATAAAATCAAACTGACCCCTTGTGATCTTCCTTTGGCAGTGGAGGCGCTAGATGGCCGACCCATCGGAGAGGGGAGAGTTTTATCTGTCACAGAGGAGGTCAAACTCCAAATAGGAACCCTTCATTCGGAGCACATCACGTTCTACGTCATCCCTTCACCCAATCACACTGTCATTCTGGGACTACCCTGGCTGCGCAGACACAATCCACACATCTCCTGGAGGGAGGGGCAAATCACTCAATGGGACCCTACCTGTCAGAATCACTGCCTAGCGAGGATCACACGGACGCCCCTTCCTGACTCTTCTCTACCTGTTCATAACACGGAGAAAGTAAGTCTGCCCACCGAATATGCAGACCTAGCAGAAGCCTTCAGTACGAGGAAAGCATCACAGCTCCCAGCCCACCGATCAGTGGATTGCGCCATCGATCTGATGCCCGGCGCCACTCCTCCTAAGGGGAGGATCTTCCCGTTATCGCAACCAGAATCAGAAGCTATGAAAACTTACATCGAAGAAGAACTGGCCAAAGGATTCATTAGACCCTCGACGTCTCCTGCCTCGGCCGGGTTCTTCTTTGTAAAGAAGAAAGACGGAGGACTGAGGCCGTGCATTGATTACCGCGGCCTTAATGACATCACTGTTAAGTTCTGTTATCCCCTGCCGTTGGTCCCAGCAGCCCTAGAACAGCTCCGCCAGGCTAAGTACTACACTAAATTGGATGTGCGCAATGCTTACAATCTGATTCGCATCCGAGAGGGGGACGAATGGAAAACTGCATTTTCAACCACTAGTGGGCACTATGAATATTTGGTTATGCCCTTCGGCCTAGCTAACAGTCCATCGATCTTTCAATCCTTAATGAATGATATGTTTCGGGACATGCTCAACAGAGGAGTAATCGTGTACATCGTGACATTCTGGTGTACTCAAATTCCCTCGAGGAACACATTCGTCAGGTCAGAGCGGTGTTACAATGCCTAATTCAGTACCAACTCTACGCAAAGGCTGAGAAATGCGAGTTTCATCAAACAAGCACCACTTTCTTGGGGTATGTGATCAGCGGGAAGGGGGTAGCAATGGATGAGAGAAAGGTAAAGGCAGTCCTGGAATGGCCGCTTCCTCGGATGGTCAAAGAGTTACAGCGCTTCCTAGGATTCGCAAACTTCTACCGGCGATTCATTAGAGACTTTAGTTCTATCGCCGCTCCTCTGACCGCGATGACTAAACATCAATCCACCAAATTAACCTGGTCCTCTGAATCGCAACAGGCCTTCGATGCACTAAGGACTCAGTTCACTTCAGCGCCCATCCTCCGACATCCGGATCCAGGCCATCCATTCATTGTTGAGGTCGACGCTTCTAACACCGGGGTAGGTGCTATACTTTCTCAACGCCATGGATCACCAGCGAAGTTATATCCCTGTGCCTTCTTTTCTCGCAAATTAACGGCAGCAGAACGGAACTACGACGTGGGCAATCGTGAACTTCTGGCCATGAAATTAGCACTAGAGGAATGGCGCCACTGGCTGGAGGGAGCATCACACCCATTTGTAGTCTCACCGACCACAAGAATCTTGAATATCTCCGCTCGGCCAAACGACTAAACCCAAGACAAGCAAGGTGGGCGTTATTCTTCACAAGATTTCAGTTTACTGTAACGTATAGACCTGGTTCAAAAAATACCAAGGCTGATGCCCTCTCTCGTCAATACTGAAGAAATGGTCTGCTCAATCGTCAATGACAGTATTCTTCCCGCGAAACTTCTCATTGCCCCTGTGCAGTGGGACATCATGACTGAAATAAACAACCTGAATCTTCAGAACCCGCCACCTCCTGAATGTCCCGCAAATCTCACCTATGTTCCAGAATCCCTACGAGAACGCCTATTAACCCAGGTACATGTTCCACCCAGTTCAGGACACCCCGGAATCACTCCCACAGCGCATCTGCTCAAGAACCAATTCTGGTGGCCCACTCTGTTAATTGATACCACCAAATTCGTCCAGAACTGCACCATCTGCAGCACGTCTAAAACCCCCAGACAGCTACCAGCAGGACTGTTACAACCACTGCCCACACCACAACGCCCATGGTCTCACATCGCCATCGACTTCATCACTGATCTTCCCAACTCACAAGGTAATACTACTATACTCACAATTATCGATCAATTTTCCAAAGCCTGCCGTCTAATTCCCCTGCCGAAACTTCCCACCTCCTTTGAAACAGCTGAACTAATGTGCAATTATGTATTTCGTTTCTACGGTTTACCTGAGGACATTGTCTCGGACCGGGGTCCTCAGTTCACCTCAAGAGTATGGACTGCCTTCTTCAAACATCTGAACGTAAACATCAGCCTCACATCTGGCTACCATCCTCAGTCCAACGGACAGACTGAACGCCTGAATCAGGAAATGATTCGGTTCCTACTATCCTATTGCCAACGACGACAGGCGGACTGGAGCAGGTACTTATTTTGGGTGGAGTATGCACAGAATTCTCTCATGAAACCAGCCACGGGGGAGACCCCCTTTAAATGCGTGCTGGGTTTCCAACCACCCTTGTTCCCCTGGGCTGGCGAGCCCACCGACCTCCCCTCAGTCACAGATTTGTAGCAACGCAGTGAGGAGGTCTGGGACCGAGCTCATACCCACTTACTTCATGCAGTAAGAAGACAGGAACAGCAGGCTAACCGACACTCAGCCCCGCATACATCCCAGGACAGTGGGCCTGGCTCTCCACTAAAGATCTACGCCTCAGACTGCCATGCAAAAAACTCAGTCCCAGGTATGTCGGTCCCTTCAAAATCTTAAGACAAATAACTACAGTTTCGTTCCGTTTAGAGCTGCCCACTAATTACCGTATCTCTCCAACATTCCATGTATCACTTCTAAAACCCGCTGGTGGTCCGGGAGGAGAGCCGGAGGAGGGAACCAGACTGCAGAATCCCCCGCCCATTCTGGTGGATGGCGAGGAGGCGTATCGAGTGCACAAGTTGCTTGACTCCAGGCGCCGGGGTGGCACTCTCCAGTATCTGGCAGATTGGGAGGGGTACGGACCGGAGGAGCGTTCTTGGGTCAGAGCTGGAGATATCCTCGACCCCACACTCACAGAGGAGTTTCATCAGACGCATCTGGAAAAACCGGCCCCTCGACCTCGTGGTAGACCCCGGCGTCGTTTGCTTCCTCGCGTCAGGAGCCGCTCGCAGGGGGAGGGCTCTGTTACAAAGGAGGCTCCCGTGCTGCCTCCTTCCCACCACCAGAGGGAACTCTCACCTGAATATTGACTGTACCCATTGAACTCCAATTCCCATCCTGCCTCATCCCAGGGACTAATTACACACACACCTGCAGCTAATATACACACACACACATATAAGCAGCTCACTCACTCCTACTCACCGCGAAGTCTTGATTTGCCCCGGCTGTCACTACTGAGTGTTTGTATACATTTATTCTGCCTTCTTGTTTTGACCTGGACTGTTTAACGTTTATCGATTGTTCTCTGCCTGCCCTGACTCGGATTGACCTGTTCCTGTGATTGTTTGTTATCTACCCTGATCTTGTGCCTGTACCTGGTTCTGTCTAAGCCTTGCCTTCTCCATTGTATCTACTGGTGATTGACCCTGTCTTGTCTGACTATCCAAATAAAGCTGCAAATGGATCCCGCCTCTGCTGATGCTTCACAACAGTATTACAAATTTATAAAATGTTAAATCTAGGTTCCAATGTAATAGTATATGAACTGAAAAAGTGAGGTACATTGTGTTTTACATTTTGAGGTAAAAAAGGGTTACATGTCTATGAAGATCAAATTAGGAAGCCCAGGTGTCTGAGATAATGATCTTTTGTCTTTATGCTCTTCCTGACCAGTTGGCTTTTTAAGCTCAAGGCACAGCTGTACCTTTGTCTCCGTGATAATGTGAAAGTATGGTGATACTGTCAGACTGATTGGATTAGCACCTAAGCATTTGAATAACACTGTTATGCTGATGAGATCAAGGCTGGGAAAATGCCAGTGTCGGGCTGATTCCTGTACTTCATTTGCATGCTATGGGTCAGATTGTCTCCACCTCTACTGAATGCATCACTCCCCCTTGAATAAATATAAACGACGAAGCATTACTGCTTTAGTTAGACTTGGATGACTGCAGCGACGCAGCAGCGAATCCTCAATAAAGAGTAGCTTATGTATGAAAGATATCCCAACATCTCCTGATCTCTGCTTCAATGAGGAGAAAGTTTCCAACAATGCTTACAAGCTAGTTGCGGTGCTTTAAAACAGTGGTTTTCAATCCTGTTCCTCGGGACCCACTGCTCTGCACATTTTGCATGTCTCCCTTACCTGACACACTCATTTAAGTTCATGGAGCTCTTTCCTAATGAGCTGATGATCTGAATCAGGTGTGTAAATTAGGGAGACATGCAAAATGTGCAGAGCTGTGGGTCCCCAGGAACAAGTTTGAAAACCACTGCTTTAAAACAACTTATACACATCACGTTGCTTCTCATTATTGAAATCATTATGTTGACTGATTTATGTTGAAAAAAAAAAACTGCAGTTAATTTAATTGTGCTGACAACTTTTTCGCAAGATCTCACCCCCTCACAAGATCCCATCCCCCACCACCTCAGGCTCAGGGCTTAATTTGTATCGGAACAAGCCAGATCTGGATCCGGCACCTCCGAAATACGATCCGGCACCTCATTTTGGTGGATCCCCCTCCTCCAGGGGCGGCGTTTCCGTATGGCAGAGTAGAGCCCTGCATTCAAGCTGACTTTTTTACACCCCTCGGGCCGGGCTTCGGGCAAATTTTCACGTCATAGTTCAGACACAGCCCGCGGGCCTTGGGACTGTTTTAGGCTTCTCCTTATTTTTATATTTTAGACATCCATTTCATCAATTAGTGATGAAAAAAAAAAATGCCGCGCTGGTGGAAACAACACGAGACTGTGCAACTGCGACTGTCAAAACCGACTCAGCTGTGTTTATTGTCCCGCAGCAGCAGTAATGTGCATGCCATCAGCGCAGCTGAACAGTTCTGCATTCAAATGCACGCAATAGGCTAACGCTTGCTGCAAAGCACCGGCAAAAGTAATTACCATAAATGTGACGGGGAAATAGTAAGGAGATATTAGAATTATTTACTAATAATCTAGTGTTTTCTGAGTCTGTGTCGCAAGGATGAAGTTGCCGATCCTACTCTCCATCTCCTCATTAGACGCACCTTTAGAGAGAAGTGCATTTTTACGGATTATGATTATGATTATAATGAAAGAGTTTTTGTTTTCGATTTATTTCGTTAAGTAGTCATTTAAAGCTTTCTATAGATATATTTACCATGTCTGTTTTGGTTCATTTTTGTACTCCTGTCAAAGAAGAGACTGTAGAAAGCGCATCATGTTTGTTTTCTTTATTTTATAAAAGCACAACGTTTTGTTGATATTGTGAGTGCACACACATAAAAGTAGACCCTTTACAGTTACGAATGATGTATTACTCAGTCTTAATCTTATGAGCAAAAATGACAGGTATCCACTGAAAAAAATGCAAGTGATCACGCTGGTGCCTCCATGTCCTGAAGCGTCTCTGCACAAACTATTGGATATAGCGCACATTTATCTGGGTTTAACGTTTAAACAGTGTTATATGCTTGAACTGTTTTATATCTATAGATTTGATTTTAGGCAAGTCGTGATGATTTGAGAAGACTAAATTAATCAAACATAGGCTCACTGTCTGCCGCTGTCCGCTGGCCGCTTGGAGAAAAAAGACGGGCTCAGCTGGTAATTCTGATTAGCTGTTGCCAGGCTAGGGCCTAAATTTGAGGCCCATGCAAGGCTCTATGGCAAAGAATAGTAGTTGCCATACCCTAACCCAGTCAGATGTGCAGTGAAAAACTATCCAAACTTCATATCTCTATTATAATTCGTTATTATTTTAAATAAGAGGGTTTTACAAATATTTAACCAATGATAAGTATTAAAAAGAGCTTGTCAGTAAAACTTCGTAACGCCATTGGCTCCTCAAGCTCTCAGCTAAACCTCGTAACTTCCTGCCTCCACTCAGATTGACGCGCCGCGCACAGCCTGGAGGAGACAGATCTCCGCTTTTTCGTAATGCAAGGGTAAACGAATAACTTTCTGAATAGTACAGCATTTTATTTACTCAAACACTATGTCTGTAAATGCTAATGTTTTTGTTTGTTTGAAGACCGGAGAAGTAGGTTTTTTGCCATCTAGCCAATATAATTTTGTACGTCTTAAATATCCTGTGCATAAGCGCTTAATCGTTTATATCATGAGATTTTGGCCAAGTGAATTAAACAACAAGAAAACTAAGCCCCCATATAGCAACAATAAACGTTATATGTAAAAGTTGATGAAAGCATATAATGCGATGCACTTGCCTCAGATGTGGCCTTTCTATTGACAGACAAAACACAGATCTCCTCATTTGCCGGCAAAAACCTTGTTAACTCCATTTGAGCTTGTTTTTCATACAATGTTAAGTGCAAGTGTTTGATACAACACCAACACTGACGCAGTGTTGTTTATTTATTGACTTTTTCCCCCTTTCTTTCTTTTTCCCCCCTGTATTTTAGTAGGCTAGAGTGTGCCATAAAACACCCACAACAGACATCATATTGTGTGTATTTGGTTGCTTAAGATCAACAAACTACGAAAAAAACTCTTATATAATACTCGCGAGGCGGCTTTATACGCGCAAACTTTGGATGTGACTGTGAGGGCACATAATACAACCAAATGGCTTAAAATACTTAAAAAGGTGTGCAAATTATAAATTTTTGTGACAATACAACAATTACCCGATTAGTGAAGTGACAGTTCTGTCAGCTGTCCTGAAATGCGAGTGAAAGTCTTGTATCGCAGCGTGCAGCAGGTTGCTGTAAGCAGACAAGATTCGCTGATGTGAAGCGTGCTCTGAGAGAGTTTATGGATTCGAAGGCTGGTTTCGAATGACTGATTTAATCTTATAGTTTGTGTGGATTTATTTTATTATTCTAACCTACATGCTATGTTGAATTAATTCAGGAATTTCCCTCATTATAAACTTGAAAGCTTGAAAGCTAATTAAAGAATTATTAAAACCATGCGATATAGCTACACACAGTCCCCCACCGAAATTTAGGACTTGATTAAATATAGCTAACTCTATTATACAGAGATTTGTAAAATAAAATTCCACAACTTTTTTCAAAACTTTTTTTTAGGCCTGGAAATTGCTGTTTAAAAATTGCATGGCATTTCCAGGTTATTCATGACCTTACAGACCCTAAAAGCAACTGATGCACGCTGTTAATCATTTAAACTGGTCCACCAATGTGATACCCCGCTTTGTTCCGGGACCTCGCAATTTACAAATTAAGCACTGCTCAGGCTAGGCTTGTTTGAGATGCGCCTTGCCTTGTCTGAAATGTAAGCGAGAGTAGGCGGCTGCAGTGAGTGAAGGAGTTGAAATAAGCACAGTCAAGATGGACAGTTTTGAGCTCTCGAAGTGGAGCAGAAACCTATGAGATTAAAGGCGGATATCGCATTATTCTCACTCATGGGCTGTGCTTTTGATTAACATGATATAATTTCAGTTCTGTTGCTTTATATTAAAATAAATATGATGAACAAGACACTCAAAGTGATTGCTATTTAATTCCATACGAAAGGTGTATTTACCATCCAGCTTTACTTTAATACAAACATTTATTTTCGATTTTTATAGAAATGTGACAACAATCACATATCTCACACAGAGATCACACTGTCATAGTGTTAGGAAATACTCATAATTTAAATACATAATCGCATGAAATCAGAAAAAAAATAAAAATAAACATAAAACAAAACAAAACATTTTAGAAGAAAATGCAACATCACGGTTGTCTGAACCAATGAGCATTAATCTGTTTCGTCAGTCAGTCGATTCCCATCATGCTTTTGATCAGCGCAGTCAGTGGAGAGCAACTGCGCTCGACTGCGCAATCTGACACAGCCACCTCGCCATCACAAAAGGTTTTTGGCACAAGTCAGCATGACATCAGAGCAAGTCGGATGTAACTCAGACATTTTTCTAACCGGCATGCATCTTGCGGTAATCATCGGTGATCTGTTCTCAAACAAGCCTGCTCATTCGAGCGGATCAAAGGTGCATAACGGCCGCAAAGGGGGTGCTCACGAGCAGCCTTCTGAATGCTAAAATGACAAATGGGACACCCTACGGTCTCGTGGACTTAATGGACACACGTGGCCATTGTAAGTCCGTAAGACCGCAAGTGCACATGAAGTGTCCCATTTGGGACAGGGCCCTAAACTTTTGCAGGATGGATCCCGCGAGGCGCCGGCGCCGGCGCCATTACTCACTGACTATCACTTTGTTGTAATTTTTGGGAGGAGACTTTTGCCATTAGTGTATCCAAGGTAAGAATTACAGTTGTAAAACTGAAAATGTAGAGCATGTTAATACATTGTTTTCAAACCATAATGTTTACCAAAACTTAGTTTGGCTTCTTGCTACGTTAGAATTTAGACATTGTACTCAGATTGTGCCATATTATTCCTCTTATTTCTGGCGCCAATGCCAAAACGATAATGCTGTATGCCTTGGTGTTCCCTATGCCCTCTAATAGTACAAGACACTAAAAAGCTCATACTTAAACTGCAAAGTTTGGCACCGGGCTGTGTGCTCAACGATACAGGAAGATTACAATTATGATGTCAAATGGCTTATACAGAAGAGAAGCTAGTGTAAGTTAATCTAGTGTAAATAAGGTAGCTTGGGACAGACCTCAATTTGAAGAGTTAGCAATAAGGCTGTTGTACTTTTGACCTTTTAACCTGCTCCCCCCATTTTGGGACTCACAGCTAAAAATGACCTACAGTAGGTGGACAACCAAAATGAGTAATACCGCCGCGTGTACCTCTGCCGCAGGGCCGCGGCGTTTACTATAAGTCAGTCGCGTGTTAAAGTTATTTGCGAAACTACCGCCAGGTGGCGCAAAGGCACGGGTTGTAAACTGACTGTAATTATAAAATTTTGGTTTGTAAACAGAGATGAAACGATGAAGTAAAACAACAATAATATTATAATATAACATTGTAACATACTTAAAAACCATTAGAAAATTTACAGTGAGTTAATTACAAAACGTGGGATAGTCTTAGGCTGCAGTCTACGCATTAAAAATTAAAATAAAGACCTTTACACAAAGGCTCTTACTGCATGCTATTGTTATTAAACAGTCATTATATATATATATTATATAAATACACAGATTAAAAGGTAAATGTTTTCATTTCAGCTCATTCTTGGCAAAAAAAAACTATATATATATATATATATATATATATTATATATATATATATATATATCTATATTATATATGCAGCAGAGCGAAATGAGAACGGTCCAGCATTTACAAATAATTATTATTAACTCTGCTATTATTCTTGATTTTTCAAACTGCTAACAATTTGCAGTTCGAAATTATGTCTTTACTGTGTGACCAAAAATGGAGTATTTTCTGTATCAGCTGTTTGATCGTGCTAGTGCCTCACGCGCACATATTCATTGGAAACAGTGCAGCAGTTCACCGTGCCATAAGGCGTGAGCAGCGGTCCACTTTGGCATATTTTTGCTCATTATGATTTTTTTTCCGTTGATACTGAAACACATGTGAACTTCAAAGCCTATTTTACCTAATGAATAATAGTTAAGCTTCAAATAATCGAATATGGAAACGTTTGGATTTGTCCCAAATGAAAGAGGTAAGCCCAACCTTACCTTATGTTTCTCTTTAAATTATTATTATTATTATTATTATTATTATTATTATTATTGTGTATAGCTAAGCCTATATTATTATATACTGCAATTATATTTATCCATTAGAATTATATATTTATATTTTTATATATAATTTTTGTTCTGTTCTGATAGTTAAATTTAAAGGATTTGTTGTAAAGTGAGGGGAACTAAAAAATATCCTGTTGGTACATTATAACATTATTAGGCCTGCCGTTATTATTTCTGAATGTTATAAAATGCGACTTATACATGACATATTTTTTTTTCCTCTCAAAAATTAAATTTTTAGCGTGTTTTTAAAAAACATGCCGCAAACGAAAATAGGTGATTAATCAGTTAAAATTTGTTACTGTGGGTTAACAAATTCATCGGTTAAATTTTGTTACTGTGGGTTAATCTAGGCTATGTTGTTAACTATTTACAAGTTTTGTGTTTGAGTTTATCCCGTTTTTTTCCATTGCATCTGAAAATTACTTTAAGAAACAAAAAAGCCTCTGTGACGAGTGGGGCGGGGCCGAGAGCCGTGGGAACGGAGCGAGGCCGGTGGAGTGATTGGGAAATGAGCGACACCTGCTCCACTAACCGGTCTCAAGTCCCACGGAGGAGATCGGGAGGATACAAAAGAGGAGCGACGACAGTGAAGGACGAGAGAGGACCAGGCCTGGGGTTTTATTTTGTGTTTGGGTTTTGTTTGTGCGCGGCAGTCGACCGTGAGGGGCTGTCACGCTGTTTTATGGTTATTTTGGTTATTAAAGTTTTATTTGAGTGTTCGCCGGTTCCCGCCTCCTTCTTCCCGTGACTATGGAGTTTTTATTGTTACAGCCTCCTCCCCCCTAAAAATTGTGCGTGCACATTTACTTTGAGCGCTCTGGCGCAGAACCTGCCTCCCGCGTTGCTCAGCTGTGGACGATTTAAAAATGTCTGATATAAAGGTGGCTGTCCAATTTTATACAGGAATTGTTCATTTTAAAAACAATCAAATTATATTGTTAGTTTCATGGTAACATGCAATCAAGGTCTTCGGTTAGCTACTATTCAAGATACAAGTTCATGTAGGCTATTTAACATGCACATTTTCACCCGTTTCAATTTACAAACTCCTTGAGATTTTAAAGTCAGTTTAATAGTATTGAGATTTAAGTTAAATCTAGTATAAAAAAAAAACCTGAAGGTCTATGAAACGTCAGTCAATAAAGCATTTTTTTAAACAACGGCACTTAAAGTTATGAACTAAAACATTATTTCAACCATATAGCCTGAGAATGAATAAAAATGCATACTTTTCAATGAAAGAACACTTAAAGAGAGTGTAGGTTGCCTCTGGTGTTTGGATTGATACTTCAATATAATGAGGTCCAAGTTTAAGAATAGCCAACACTAGGTTTTTTTTTTTTCCCAATGTATTTTTTTTTTCTCTCTCTATAACAGCATTAACTTACAATGAAATATGTCTTCCTTCAGGTAGACTGAAAGTTCCTGCCTTGCTAAATGTTGAGCTCATGATAAATAAGTTGCATTAGCCGCAAACTGATTTTGTAACATCCTAACTTCGCGGACTGTGAACCTGGACGCAGTTAGCGCGAGTCGTGCTCGCTGTGAAGAGGGAGCAGCTGGCAGAGGATTCCGTTTGGTCTTAAAGCCTTCCTCAAACGCCTACGTTCACAAATAACAATGATTTTTGCAAAAAGAATGATTAATTATCAATTGAGAATTTGTTATTATTATGGTCCAGTGAAAATAATAATATGGGCTGCAAGAAAATAATAATTAAAAAGAGTATGGCTGATTTGAGTGCAGGCAGCATATTTCAACCCAGTAGCATGACAACACACGGCTCTCGCGGCCAAAAAACAGACCGGCCCACCGGGAATCCTCCTGGTGCTCCCGATTAGCCAATCCGGGCCTGATATATATATATAAGATCAGCATTTAAACAATATAATACACACACAAGAATTATCTGCCTGATGACATGGTTATTTTTATTATTGCGAAGTGAGATGAATGAAGAGCGTGTCTGGAGAAGGGAAGTTTCGTTTATCAAGTTAGTCAGTGATTTTAGCAACACAGGTTCAAATCCCAGGTTGTGGTGTTTTTTTTATTTATATATAATAAAATAATATATAAAATGATTCATACAAATGTGTTCTGCAGTTCGATGGTTTGTTAAACCATTTTTTTTTTTTTTTTAGATAGAGCATGTAGCGACTGAATTCTCTTTCATATGGACAGTGTCTGAAGAGGGTTTCAAACTTGCAGAGCAGGTTTAGGCAAAGTGTTTTCATGCCTCGTTGGGTTTGGCTTTTGCAATTTTTGCAGCTGCATAGGCCTAAAGAGTATTACATACAATATTATATTTTGATTTTGTTTCATCTCAGGAGAGATGAGGCGCTTCTGAGAGAGAGACAAAGAAACTGGCGAAAGAGACACGAATCTGCCAAAAAGACAAAAACTTTTGTTCTTAATGTATAGCCTATACTGCTTTGTACTATTTTCAGTTTTAATTGTACGCAGCAACGCAATACAAATGTACAAATATATTGCAGTAATAAGAAACTGTCCCGAGACATCACATAGGCCTAATTATATTTAGTTTCATTATCAGGCAATTCCAGCGTTACTGACGTGACATTCGCAGTCAAAATCTGAAATATAAATTCTCACAGAATGTATTCATTACCAATATACTGAACCATCTCTTTATGTTTTTCTAAATCCCAAACAGAGTCCAGACATCAGAAAAGTATCCGTCTATGAAAGTGTTTTATAGGCTATTTTAGATTTGGGAAATACACATGCATTACGGACGTGACAAAAAAGACCCGGGTTTTTGGCAGACAACATTTTGTAGACTTCCTGTGATTTACAATGCACAAACCAGAAGCAACAATATATGCAGAATGGAGAATGGTTGACCATTCTCAAAACATAAAATATCAATTTTATTTCAATTTTCGTTTTTGTGTTTCAGAGGAAAGATCAATGTTAAGGATGTGTCATCTCTCCGTTATGGACTGTTCTGAAAGCAGAATTTATACAAACGCGTATAAAATGTTTTAAAAACTTTAACAGAGATGTCTAGAGGGTATTTAATAGGTCTGCCCCCCATGTGAGACTTTTCTAGTTACTAGTAGTCGTTCATTTGTCATTATTCAACTAATTGCACGTTTATATTAAATTAACACAGTCTAATCCATGCTAATGAGCCTTAATATATTACGCGCTCAAGCACACGCATTAAGTTTGCCACAAAGCACAGGCAGAAGTAGCCTAATAATTGTGAAAAAGGAGACATTTTAATTATTTATTAATAAACTAATGTTTTCTTGTCGGCTGCAAGATGAAATTCACTGTGATGACTCTCATCTCCACAGGATGCGCATAATCAGTATTTGCTTTAGTTTTGAATTGGTTCATTTAAAAGTAGACATTTCAAGCTTTCTGTAGATATATTTCTCATGTATGTAAGGCACCCCAGTTTTAAGTTTTTTCATTATCAGGTAAAAAGGAAAAAAAAATGATAGAGAGGGCACCTCCCTGTCATGCATGCGCATCAATAATTTACGGCACAAACGCTTGAATATGAATAGTAAAAGAGCACATTTCTTTTAGGTTACAGTATGAGATCCGCATTAAAAATAAATCTTCACAAGTCTACAACCTAGACAGATGCAGTTATAACCTGTAATTAAAGGCTATTCGACGTTTTAAAATGATCTAACGGCTGATGCCGCTCCAATTTGTTGATTTTGATTGTTTTAATAAATCTCTTTTACATTAAATAATAATGATACAAAGCAAGTTAAGTAAGATATTATTGTACAAATAATTATAAAACGCTATAGACTGCGAATAAGATTGCAGTTTCACATTTTGCATATGCATTACAAAGTTAATTATTTTTTACATGCAATGATGCAAAAGTAAAACCAAAAAAGATTTGTAATGAAGAAAAAATATGTAGAAAAATAAGAATAAATGTTGTGCATCACACTCAGCTTCATGCGCGCCGCGTAAATCTTGCACTTTGATATTTTAAGGAATATACACTCCTGCATTTAAATACGGCTGCATTTTTTTTTTTTTTTTTTTGAGTTTTACTTAAATTGTATGAAAGCAAGTAAAGAAGGTTCCCTTTAAAATCACTAAAGTTGTCAATTAATGAAGCTCTTTTTTACATCGTGTGCACTTTGTTGATTATAATAAGAGAACTTCAGTTTAAACATGAGGACGATTTATGTATCCGTTGATTCTTTTCAGTTTCAATGATTTAGCTAAATCATGGCCAGGTTTAATTTATTCGTTTCTTGTTTTGGTTTGGCCTAAATATTGGGAGTGAAATTATTCAGTGCCTCACGTTTTACTAAAATAATGGAAATAATTTATAAAACATGCAACAAGTTTTTAATCAATGTACAGATAGATATCTTTTCCCCAAGTAGTTATCTGTCAAAATAAATGACAGGTAACGAATAACAAAGTATGTGCGTGTTTTATTCTGTTTTATTTGTTCTAAGAAACGAACATAACTTATTAAGTAGGCTACTAAAGTTTAATCTGTGAATATTAAATAATTTAACTACAGTGTTTTTCTTTCATTTTCCTCTGACTGCAGCCGTGAAATGTAACACACCAGCGAGGCAAAGCTGACGGCTATTTGCGAAAATGTGCTTTGAAGTGACTCGAACCCACAACCTTAGGGTTAGGAGTCAAACTCTCTAACCATTAGGCCACGACTTCTCTGCTGTGATGTGTTTGTTTGATAACTTGTGGTTAAAGTGCCACTCAGTGGTCAGAAGCTGCAAATGTCCTTTGCAGACGCGGTGGCGGTGGCGGCGGCGCTCGTGGTGGTAGAAAGCACACTCTGGTTGGCCACCTACTGTACCTAACTTAAAATGGTAACAATTCCTGAAAACAGTGTGCTACACACACAATTTAGGTATATTTTGAAAGAAGACACTTTAAGATTTACTATCCATCATCCAGAGTAGAAAATGCTCAAAAAGATAAAAAGTTATAGACACGGAAGTGCCTTAAAATTTTTTTACCACACTGATTGTTTTTTTATTTCATATACAAATACATAAAATCAGTCCTTGAGCAATCCAGAAAGTAATGGGTTGAAAGTCACGTCTCATGAGTTTTTCTGAGACTATGTGTTACATTTGATGACTGCAGTTGGTGGAAAATAAAAGAAAAACACTGTATTTGTTAGAGCCATAACTTTAAAAATTTTGTAAAAATTTTCCTTATATTAAAAATTATTATGTTTTTCGATAAATGTGTATTTTGTGTTATTTGTATTGTATCACGCGACTTTGACTAGTTTTATACGTGTTACGTATGCGTAAGAAACATTTGAAGAAGAATACGGAAGGAAGGGTTGGAACTAGACAGTCTTTTGACCATGAAAAATTAATGTTTTAGGAAATAGAATAAGGGTAAAGAAGTTTTTAAGTTTTTGAATTTCTTTTGCAATGTAACAAGATAAAGAAAAAGTAAACATTTACAAGACAAATTTTGGATTCACGGGTCAAATCCTTTGTGCCACACCCTTAATGGAAATGGTGAAGAACATAGTTTGGATAACCATTACAATATAGTCAAAAGACTACTTCACATTGGAATTGCGTAAAGTGGAAAAAAAAAATTGTCAGGATTGATGTTGCAATGGTTACCGAAGAGGATTTTCAAGGATTATGAACATTACGTGATGTGTGAGCAGAACAAACCGTGAGTTTGGGATTATTATGACGCACGGATGAAAGTGAAAGTAAACTAGGAGTCGAGTGCGGGATTAACTGGGACTATTTGGATATTTAGAGACATTCAAACTGGTTTCTTCAGTTAGAATTTGACTTTTTCTACAACTTAAAAGGTATCTTTGCTGTTATGTTTTTCAATTAATTAATCTTGACTCACTGTTGAATTATAGATGATGCAGAAGAAATTGCTGACTCAGATAAAGATGGCCACAAAAGTGCGGTCAAGTACACACATCAAGCGCAAGAGGGGTGTTTGAAGACCCGTCAATTTGAGAAAGTCAAAAATGACTCAGATTACCATTCAAATGAAAGAAATTGACAAGTTAAAAGAAAATGATGAGAACGTGGAAAGATAGAACAGGAAGTTCTAACAACACTCACTAAATTACTAAATCACTAAAGAGATCGAGTTAAATGAAAACATTTAAGAGCATTTGCTGGATGATGAAAAAGAAGATGATCAGCGTATCTGGTTTGAACCCAAATCATCAAAAATCATGGATTTTGTTCTTACTACTGAACAGTGGATAGAACATGTAAAGGATGCAAGTGCTGCCAAAAATGAGGAAATTGAACCAAGTGATAGTGTCTCTGAAGTTGCTTCAGCAGTAAGAAAGAAGAGTAGAACAGGTTCGTCAGCTGCTCTGTAGGCCAAAGCTGCTTTTTTAAAAAAGAAACAAGCCTTGCAGTTATAAGAGAACTCGACTACATAATGCCAGTCAAAGACAATTTATTTCAAATAATGAAAAGACAAAATGAGATCAAACAAATGCTAGTAAAGCAACCAAACTTGTCCCAACTACCACAAAGAATTGTCCCAATCTTTCTTTGTGATCCTCTTAACTTCAGAGCATTTATGCAAGCCTTTGACAATAGCATAGACAGTAAAACTGAGAACGCTAAGGACAAGTTGGTCTATTTGAAGCAATATACAAGTGGTGAACCCCAAGACCTGGTAAGAAGTTGTGGACATATGAGTGCAGAAAATGGGTATAAAGAGGCAAGAAGGCAATGCAAAATCATTACAGTGACGAACTCAAAATTGTGTCAGCGTACATTGAGAAGGCACTTAAATGGCCTCAGATCAGCTCAGAAGACGGGAAGATGCTAAATGCATATTCTCTTTTCTTGATTGGATGCAGGATGTAGATTACATGGTTGAAATGGACAACCCTACTAACATGAGGGTTATCATCTCCAAACTTCCCTACAAAATGAGAGAGAACTGGAGAAATGTGGCATATGATATTCATGAATGAATAGGCAGAAGAGCTAGGTTTTCTGACTTAGTGGAATATATCGGGCGTCAAGCAAAAGTAAAAAATGACCCCTTGTTTGGAGTCATTCAGGAGTTAACAAGTGCTGAAGTTGGGAAGAAAAGCAAAGCTTCTGACTTTAAACACAAAAAGGTTACTACCAAGGGAAGTAGTTTTGTTACAAGTGTCTGTACTGAACAGAAAAAAGAAAGTGAGACAAGCAAGAAAGAAACAAAAGCTCAAGTTGACAAAACAGTACATGTCACGTGCGTGTTCTGTCAAAAGAACCATACCTTGAGTTCCTGTTTCAAGTTTAAGGAGCAAACACACAAAGATAAAATTGAGTTGTAAAAAACAAAAGGACTGTGTCTCATGCATGGACACTTAAGCAAAGACTATAAAGAAAAGATTTACTTGTCAAGAATGTTCCAAGATGCACCCAAGCATTTTGCAAGTTTCAAAGGAGAACAGTCCCACATCCAGCAGTTGTGACGAAAATAATCCTAGCATGAGAACAACTTTTATAGACCATGAAACTTGTGGATACACTGGGGCTGGAAACAGTGAATGCATTCTTCCTATAGTTCCAGTGAAGATCAAGTAAAAGAAAAGCGACAAAATAGTAAAAACATTGCTTTCATTGATCAAGTAAGTTCAGCAACTTTTTGTCTTTAATGAGAGATTTGAACTTGAGAGGCAGAAAGACGGAGATTCTTCTTTGTACTATGGGACAAGAAAAACTGTATATAGTCATATTCTGTCTGACCTGGAAATAAGTGGTTTGGAAAGCAAAGACTACATAGAACCTCCTAAGGTTTTCACGCAGAAAGAGATTCCTGTAATACAGGAAAATATTCCTCATCAGCAGGACCTAGAAAAATGGCCATACCTGAAACACGTTAACCTTTCTCATCTCAATGCAGAGGTAGGCCATAGAACCATGGCAAATAATAAACAGTGAAGGAAAAGGACCATATGCTATCAGAACGGCTCTTGGATGTGTTGTTAATGGGCCTTTGCGGACAGATGTGAACAGGATTGCAGTGACGGACATTGAAACACTGTTGGTAGAACAATTCAATGCGGACTTTGCTGAATGCAATTATTGTGACAAATCTAAAATGTCACAAGAAGATCGGAAATTCATGCAGTCCGTGGAACAGTCAGTACAGTATAAAGATGGACATTACTGTATTGGACTGACCTTTAGTCAATTCACGTCAAGTCTGCTTTATTGTCAATTCTTCCACATGTACAGTACATACATACAGATAATTGAATTTGCGTTACTCTCAGACCCTTGGTGCATACAGATAACACTAACAGTAGAACATTAAATACAGATAAAATATAAAATACAACTATACAAATAAGGTCATGTAAAAAAAACATAAGTAAAGCAGCACAAGGCACATGGCAGATAGAGTCCTGGCCTGGAGACTCCGCAGTCTCCTCCCTGATGGCAGCAGACTGAAGAAGCTGTGTGACGGGTGAGTGGGATCACCTGCGATGCAGAGCGCTTTGCGGGTGAGACGGGTTTCATAAATGTCCTGGAGGGAGGGGAGAGAGACACCAATGATCTTCTCAGTTGCTCTCACTATGTGTTGAAGTGACTTGTGGCAGGACGCGTTGCAGGCGCCATACCACACAGTGATGCAGCTCCTCAGAATGCTCTCGATGGTGCCTCTGTAGAAGGTGTACATGATGGGTGCTGGGGCTCTAGCTCTTCTCAGTTTGCGGAGGAAGTAGAGACGCTGCTGTCCTTTCTTGGCCAGTGCTGCAGTGTTGTCGGTCCAGGAAAGGTCCTCTGTGATGTGCACACCCAGGAACTTGGTGCTGCTCACGCTCTCCACAGTCGCACCGTTGATGGTCAGAGGAGCATGCTGAGTGTGCGCTCTCCTGAAGTCAACAACAATCTCCTTGCTTGAGTGAGCAGAGGCGGGAGGCTTGAGAACGATGCGGCCAGTGGATTCTACGAAGGAGCGTACCTTGGTCTTGCAGCAACCACATGTGACGACCCTGAGTTGGACTCCGCTTCGTCCACGGTGAAAGCCAATTCGGCAATCCACAGTGCAAAGTTGATGTATTTCCTCAGCGACCAGCACGGATCAGCTCCAGGCATGACGAAGCTGATATCATCCTCTTTTGGAAGGACAAACAAAGTAGTTTCGCTTTCACAGTGAAACACACAGCTTCTATACAACATGGCGGCGCGACGCGGCAACAACAATACTACAACGAGAATAAAAGGTGCGCCTTCTTTCTTTGCATGAACATCTGTGCAGCGTAACTTTTATAAAGAATATCTCTTTGGATTTGAGATTTTAGTCTTTGCAACTTTACAGATCTTCTTTATTCACCAAGAGCTTGTAACATTCCAAAGAGAAAGGAAAATTTGAAATCGCATCATATGACCCCTTTAAAGAATTTTACTAAATATAAAAAAGGAGTACCCAGTAATATTGAACTGCTGTAGGCAGTCGTTGTACAAGCAGGATGGTTGGTCGCTATTTGTCCCACCCGTCCTTTATTTACAGCTGGGTAAACAGTAACAGTGACGAGCGCTGCATTTACAGTTATCAACTCAAAACATAAAAAATAAATTAAAAAAGAGGGCAAGGGCAAATGAACTTGTAATTATTATGGCAGTGCATCAAAATTCAGTGTCATCAGTTTGCCAAAAAGAACACAGAACTTTTTACGCATCATTTACATGTTGTAGGGAGAAGGTGTACATTTCTTTCGTACCAACTAACGAACATTTTCATGAATTTGAAAGTTCGTCAGAACAGCTTTACGAACGATTTACACAAAAATTCGTTCTGCTCGTGTTTCATGAATGAGGCCCAATAAATGCACATGAAACATACTGACATCTTCAACATTTGGTCTAATAAAAATATTATGAGTGCTCAGCATGTTCACCTTGGTTAAAAACATACCTTTTCATTTTTTTAAATGAATCTGTATGAACAAATAATGACTTAAACATAATATTCTCACTTAACAATTAGCTAAAATGGAATGAATAATTATATTGCTCCAGGTCTTCAGTTACAAAAACGGACAACAAGGCACAAATTGCAAACAAAGACACAAGACGAACACAGACACAAAACAATTGTATAAATCATATTGACAGCTTCTAAGAAAAATATTAAGATTTAAATTACGATTGGCTAGAAATGCATATAGCCTCCTTTTTATTCAGCTCTACATAAAAACATTTTGATATTCTTACTTAGCCTAATGATTAGTTAAAATCCAATGAATAATTCACATTTCTCCCGATCAGTTACAAAAACGGAACTTAATCACAAGCAATTTACATAAAGCATATTGACAGCTTCTATAAGAAATGGATATGGAGATTATGGACACACACTAATCTATAACTTGGTTAATACCCATTTCTGGGTAAGCACCTATGGTAAAAGTATGTATTATTAAAAAAAAAACTATAAACAGCATGTTCTATATTTGAGTATGACTGAAACAACATGATAGAAGCAGTTTTTGTTATTTACCATTTACACACGAATCTGGGATCTCTCAGGTTTTGACTGTCTGTGTTCCGGTACCTATTTGCGCGGATCCGCCACCTCACGTGGTATAAAAACAAAAATAACACAAACCACAATATGTTACATATATATAATAAATTATACATATATAACATGCACATTTTTAAGTACATTTCACGTTATTTATTAGTTTATATTTTTTTATTAAGTGGGATTCGGACATGAAAAGTGCTGCCTAATTACGTCATGTATGCAGACCACCTAATTGTCTAACCGTCAAAACTTAAAGCAGTCAGATCAAGGGTTGGAATCGTGCACATTAAAAATGTCAAAAAGACAGTTAAATTTGTTATCATTCTTCAAAAAAAGAAGAGAATGATGATGCTAAACGAACCAGGAGTGAAACGACTATACAGGAGGGTGGCTGCGGTACCGAGCAGGTGCAGGATGCTATCACTGCCATGGCACCAGCCAGCCAGGATCAACAGCAATGCGAAGCAGGCCTACATTGCAGTTTGGATTTGGAGGGAGAGGAGAGTGCTTGCAGCGGAGAAGAGGTTGGGACATCTGGCGAAAGGTCAAGGATGGAATGCACTATTTGGACAGAAGCTCAGTTCAGTGTTAAACAGTTCTGCTATCCCTGGCTTGTAATGGACAAATCTAGATTGGGCTGCAAAACATGTAAAGCAGTGGGGTCATTAGGGCCAGAAAAGACTGGGGGAATGAAACTAGCAAAGGACTGGGTCATGTGTACTGTGACCTAGTCTGCTTCGGATATTAAAAAACAGCAACGAGCACTCAGAAAAAAAGTATCTGACCATGCCCGGACCAAGGCTCATTTAGCAGCTGCTAGGGCTGGGCGATATGGCCTAAAAAAAAAATCCCCGATTTTTTCACCAAAAATCCGATTTACGATTTATTCAAATGACAAAGAAATTGTTCAAAACACGTTTTAATATAATTCATTATTTATTATTTACCAGTCAAATTTATAACTGAGAAGATGATTTTTAAAAAAAAATTATTTAATACTAGCCCATCATGCATCTAATCATCCACTCTGCGTTAAGAACTGTTAAAATTAAAATTGGCAACTGCGCAGTGAGTAATTTTTTTCTTATATAAATTATTTGTAAATAGAGCAGACACTGTCTAACTGTGTCTACACTGGACGCGAGAGTTGTCGTGCTGCGCCCCGCTGTGCTAAAAGTCTGTCTAAACTTGACATCACACTACAGTTGCAAATCATCTGAACGTAGTGTCAGAACATTTTGTCATAAATAGAGCGAGCATCAGTTTACTGATGGGGATCGTGTCGCATCACGCCGCGTCCAGTTTAGACAACATCACTGGGTTCTATTGTCTTTTGTCGGATCGCACCACTCATGCCCGGTGTAGACATTGCATGCGTTTTTAAATGGGTTATGTTACAGCCCTGCTTGTTTTTAATTTTTTTATTAAATATCTGTATTGACTGCATGATCATATCATCGTATTATTTACTGCCATGTGAGCCACAAAAGTAAAGCTTGGTGAGCCGTGCAATGAGCATTGCTGCAGGTTGCTTTTTGGCGGATATGCTGTGCTTGTGCTGCCGCGGTCTTGTTCATTTTGTAGGGCAAAACATCTCTCTCACTCGGTAGCGGATTATGTGAGTGGAGTGGAGCGGCAACTGCGCTCTGAGCATTTAATAATCACTCCACGCTCACTGATACCAGAAGGCTCCGCCTTCGCTCCGTGGCTAAAGTATTTCAGTATGTTTGAAATGTTATGTTAATAACATAGCCTATAGTAAAATAAAAAGTAGTTGAATTTAAAGTATAGTATGTATAAATAAAATAACAGTAGAGTTTCAAAGTGTTTTTTTTCCTACCACATGCCAAACTAATAACATTGTCAGCATTAAAAGGTATAATTGCTGCTTTCTGCTGTGTAAATTTTGTTTGTAATGAAAATAGCAGTTCATTTTCGTCAGTTATTTTATCTACAGATCGATGCATTTCTTACAGATTTCAAAATCAGATAAAGATGAAGTATTGTAAGATTACATTTGTTTGAATGCATTATTGCGAAAGCGATTGCGTGTGAATGTGCTGTATCTGTTTAAATCATGCTTTAACCCAGAAATATTCAGTAAAAAAGAAAAGACAAACTCCTTGAGAACTAGCCTATAACTTCCCGCTCGGTTATTGCCGTCATTATAATCTTCTGATTTGAGAGATTCATCTGTATCAAGCTATAGCTAAATATGTTTATCATGTGAATTATTGCTAAATATGCAGTTATATTACGGACCGTTGGCATGAATTGTACTCGTGATGGAGCAGTGGAGGAGTGCTCTTGGAGTGAGTGAAAACCACGACGCTCTGACTTTTAAAAAACCCGCACCTCGCTCCAGTCAAAATCACACCGCTCTACTCCGCTCTCCGGAGAAACATACTTTGCTCGGCAGCATGTCTTTATGGCAAACGCACGGAGGAGGTTTGAGCCCATTCGGAACAACGGGACCCCGAGTGGAGCGTCGGTGGATGTTAAAAAGAAAACCGATTTTCATTCAAACAAACCGATGTAAACTACACATTCGAGTTAATCGATAAAATCGATTTATCGCCCAGCCCTGGCAGCTGCAGAAATTCTTGAGTGAAAGGAGACACGATAGTACGGGCTATTGTTAATAGTCAGTCGGAACAGATAACCACTACAGCTAGAGTTTTCCAAAACAGGACATGACTAGAAATCAGTGGTTAAGTTGTATTTCAACACAGTTCCAGAACAGTTCAACCCAAATATTCAGATGTGTGCTGCGTATTTTATGGAGGATGAGGACTGTTTCCTGAACCTGTAGCCTGCAATGCATCTGTGGCACAACGTCTGTTTCTATAAAGTTGGGCAGTTCAAACTTTGCAAGGACAGTCTGGCACTTCTGACTTACAGCCTGTAGGTATGTTTTTTATATTTAAATATTTTGCCAATGATGATTCAAACGCGAGTTTTGAGCAGTAGAGTAGGCTTGTTGTTTCTCAGATCACAAATGCAGACATGGTTTTGTTTACGCAGTGTGATACGCAACGCAACGCGCAAAAAGACAGTATAAGTCATTATAATTAGTAATTATGTCCCCACTGGATGCAACAAATGCCTCGTTTGTAATGGGTTTTATTTGTTTTGTCTCGTCTAGTAATGTCCGGATCGTGAACAAATCTTTCTATTTAACCGGATCTTCTTAGTGAACCGGTTTGAACCAGTTCACCAAATCGAACTGAATCGTTTGAAACGGTTCGCGTCTCCAGTACGCATTAATCCACAAATTACTTAATGACAAAATTTTAATTTTGGGGTGGAGTATCCCTTTAATACTTATTGAGTTATAAGCATGCAAACTGTAGACTTTTTATGGCATTCAGACAAGTATGTTTTATGCAGTTGTTTTGACAGAAGGAAGGAAGATAAAATTCTAGTTTCAACATTATTTGTTCTTCAGACATTCATCTTTAAATGAAAGACAGTATCATCTGTATACAAAGTGACCCACATTTGGTTCTGACTACTGAAAACTACTATTTATCAATATATTAATTAATTTTTAACAAATAGCTGTTGTTTTTTCTTTTTATTTTGGCTGCTGAAAGCCAGCTTACTGTTCATTCAAAAACTTAAAAGGATAGTTCACTCAAACATCCTATATGTAGGCGACAGTTTTTTTTTCTTGAGTAGAACAGTAAAGAATATTTTTATCTGTAATTGTGCTCTTTGGTGATTCATAATGCTAGTCAATGGCTACTGTCAATGTGAGAGTATAAAAACCATACAGACAAAACAAAATTAATAGGAAGCTTGCTTCATAAGACCTCCAAATGTACAGTAGGTAGACAACCAGAATGGGTAATACCACCGCAGGGCCGCGGCGTTAACGGCGTTAACTGCAAGTCAGTCGCGTGTTAAAATCATTTGCGAAACTACCGCCAAGTGGCGCAAAGGGACGGATTGCGAACTGAATGTAATTGTAAAATGAAAGGAAGACGTTAAACAACAATAACATTATAATATACATTATAACATCCTTAAAAGCCATTAAAAAATAGGATAGTCTTAGGCTACAGTCTACTCATCAAAAATTTAACGAAAGACCTTAACACAAAGGCTCTTATGCATGCTATTGTTATTAAATAGTCATTACATATATTGGCATATATATATATACACACACTGATTAAAAGCTAAATGTTTTCATTTCGGTTCATTCTTGGTTAAAAAAAAAATAATAATAATCTTCAGGTTCCATTTGCAGAGTGAAATAAGGACGGTCCAGCATTTACAAATAATTCTTATTAACTCCGTTATTATTCATGATTTTTCAAACTGCTAACAACTTGTTACTTTGATCGCGCTGGTGCCTCAAACGCACATATTCAATGGAAACAGCAGTCGTTCACCGAGCCATGCGCCGCGAGCAGCGGTCCACTCTGGCATATTTTTGCTCATTATGATTTTTTTCCCGTCGATACTGAAACACGTGTGAAATCCAAACCCTTTTTTACCTAATGAATAAGAGTTTAGCTTCAAATGGACAACATGTTTGAATTTGTCCCGAATGAGAGAGATAAGCCCAACCTTATGTATCGCTTTAAATTATTTTTAATTATTATATTTTTTGTTTGTTTATAAGCCTATATTATTATATACTGTAATTATATTTATCCATTAGAATTATATATTTGTAATTCTTGTTCTGTTCTGATAAATTTGTTAAATTTAAAGGATTTTTTGTAAAGTGAAGGGAACTAAAAATATCCTGTTGGTACATTAGCCTATAGCATTATTAGGCCTGCCGTTATTATTTCTGAATGTAATAAAATGCAACTCTCACAAACGTAATTTATTTTTTAGCATGTTTAAAACAAAACAAACAAAAAAAAAAAAATGCAGCAAACAAAATTAATCGGTTAACATGTGTTAGGCCTATTGTGGGTTAACAAATTTACATTATATACTTAGGAACAGAGTATGGGCCTAATCTAGGCTATGTTACTAACTATTTACAAGTTTCGTGTATGTTTTTATCCAGCTTTATTTTTCCATTGCATCTGAAAATGACTTTGTGTATCACATTCACTTCACGTGCTCAATCTGCCTCCACGTTACTCAGCTGTGGATGATTTCAAAATGTTTGATATAAAGGTTGCTGTCACATTTTATACACGAATTGTTCATTAAAAAAAAAAAAAATCACATTATATTGTTAGTTTTATGCTAACATGCAATCAAGGTCTTCGGATACTATATAAGACACAAGTTCATTTAGGCTATTTAACATGCACTGTGACATTTTACCGTTTATTCTTGAAGAAAATAAGAATTTATTCTTTAATAAAATAAGGGACAGAATAAGGGATGATCCAAATATTTGTCATGTACAATAATATAGGCCTATATCTGCCTGCAAGTTAAAAAGTTATATTTGTTTTGATTCACCCATTTATGTAGGCTACAATTATTCTAAAAACAAAAATAAAAATAAATAATGTCATAAAAAATGCCATCGGCCTGAATAAATTTTACCATTATAGAATTGGGGTAGTAATTTAGTTTAGATTAATAAAAAGCAGTAACGTTATTACCTTAATGCTGGAAAGAACTTTATTTTATTTATTTATTTTTTTTAATACTAGCCCATCATGCATCTAACCAACCATCAAGCTGTTCAGATTAAAACTGGCAGCTCGCAGTGAGTCAGTGTCATGATGCAGGACAGAGCAAGTGTAGGCCTAAATCAATTTTCTAGTCTATATTTTCATCTCGTTATGCCGCTGGTTTAGGTTATGTATTTATTTTTATTTCTTATATCAATTATTTGTAAATATAGCAGACACTGTCTAACCGTGTCTACACCGGACGGCCTTGTTCATATAGGGCGAAACATCTCTCTCACTTGGCAGTTCAGTAGGCCTATGTGAGCGGAGTGGAGCAGCAACAATTTCCCTCCGTGCTCCGAGCATTTAATAATCACTCCGCTCCGCGTTCTTTGATACCAGAAACACTGCTCCGCCTTCACCCCTTGGCTAAAGTTGAAATGTTATGTTCATAATAGCTCATAAAAATAAAATAAAAATAAATAAATAACTTAAATTACATGAGAGTTTCAAAGGGGTTTAGGCTATTGTGTGCAAACTTTTTGTCCTACCAAACGCCAAACTAATAAAATTGTCAGCATTAAAAGGTATAATTGCTGCTTTCAGCTGTGCAAATTTTGTTTGTTATGAAAATAACAGTTTACATTTTCGTCAGTTATTTTATCTACAGATCGATGCATTTCTTACAGATTTCTGCTCATTCAAAATCAGATAAGATGAAGTAGCCTACTGTGAGATTACATTTGTTTGAATGCATTATTGCGACAGCGATTACGTGTGAATGTGCTGTATCTGTTTAAATCATGCTTTAACCCGAAAATAATCAGTAAAAGGAAGACAAACTCCTTGAGAACTAGCCTGTAACATCCCGCTCGACTATTGCCGTCATTATAGTCTTCTGATCGGAGAGATTATGTGTATCAAGCTATAGCTAAATATGTTTATCATGTGAATTCTTGCTAAATATGCAGTTATAGTACTATGGGAGCAGATTAGTCTCAAATACAATTCACGCAAAAAACACGATTCACACATGCGTAGACAATTTCACATGCATGAAACCTAATACACGTACACACAAAAAAAATTCACGTGCGTGAAAAAAAAAAATATTCACAAAAAGCAATTCACATGCGCAAAATAAAATTATATAGTCATAAAATACATTATACTCTCAGTGGATTATGATATGATTGGTTGAATGGTAAGCTCGCATCTGATTGGCTAAAGAGTACGACAGACCCACGTGGGAAGAGAGCTCTTAATTATTATAATTTTTTTTGTTTATAAGCCTATATTATTATATACTGCAATTATATTTATCCATTAGAATTATATATTTGTAATTCTTGTTCTGTTCTGATAAATTTGTTAAATTTAAAGGATTTTTTTAAATTTCTGCTTTATTTTTCCATTGCATCTGAAAATGACTTTGTGTATCACATTCACTTCACGTGCTCAATCTGCCTCCATGTTGAAAATGATTTCAAAATGTTTGATATAAAGGTTGCTGTCACATTTTATACACGAATTGTTCATTTAAAAAAAAAAAAAATCAAATTATATTGTTAGTTTTATTTTAACATGCAATCAAGGTATTCAGATACTATATAAGATACAAGTTCATTTAGACAATTTAACATGCACTGTGACATGGTAAGCTCGCATCTGATTGGCTAAAGAGTATGACAGACCCACGTGGGAAGAGAGCTCTGCCAGGAAAGTCTCAAAAACACACACACACAAATCCGAGTGGATTCGTAGTAAATGACGATTTGTACATTCAGACACTCGTACATTTTAAACATTCAAAGGTTTTTGTGCACAGTTGTATATCTACGAATTGTGTTTGGCATTTGTGAAATGTATTTTTTGAATATATAATTTTATTTTGCGCATGTGAATTGCTTTTTTGTGAATATATATTTTTTTTTTTCACGCACGTGAATTTTTTTTGTGTGTACGTGAATTAGGTTTCATGCATGTGAAATTGTCTACGCATGTGTGAATCGTGTTTTTTGCGTGAATTATATTTGAGACTAATCTGCTTCCATATAGTACGGGCTGTTGGCATGACTTGTACTCGTGATGGAGCGGTGCTGGAGCGAGTGAAAACCATGACGCTCAGACTTTTAAAAAATCCGCTCCTTGCTCCAGTGAGAATCACTCCGCTCCGCTCATACTCTGCTCGGCAGCGTGTCTCAAACGCGCGGGGGAGGGTTGAGCCCAATCTTTGTATAAATATGATATGTTTATTTTATTTTTGTTTTCGTTTTTCTGTTTCGGGGGGAGGGTTGAGCCCAATCCATCTCTCCATTACAGACCGTTCTGAAAGAAGAATTTATGCAAACGCGTATAAAATGCTTTAAACAACTTTAACAGAGATGTCTAGAGGGTATTTAATAGGTCTGCCTCCCACGTAAGATTTTCCAAGTTTCTAGTCGTTCATTTGTCATTATTCAACTAATCGCAGGTTTATATTAAATTTACAGATATAATCCAGCCTTAATGTATTCCGCGCTCAAGAACATGCATTAAGTTTGTCATAAAGCACAGGCAGAAGTAGCCTAATAATTATGAAAAAGGAGACATTTTAATTATTTATTAATAAACAAATGTTTTCTTGTCGGCTGCAAGATGAAATTCACAGTGCTGGCTCTCTCCACATGGACTCGCCTTTAAAGAGAAATGCAACCTTCACAGATTACATAATGCTTCCGTTTGGAATTGATTCGTTTAAAAGACATTTCAAGCTTTCTGTAGATATATTTCTCATGTATGTGAGACACCCCAATTTTCAGTTATTTCATTATTAGGAAAAAAAATCACGTGATCGAGAGGGCGCCTCCCTGTCATGCATGCGCATTAATAATTTTTGCACAAACACTTGAATATGAATAATAATTCACATTTTGCATATGCATTACAAAGTAAATATTTTTTTTACATGCAATTATCCAAAATAAAAACCAAACAAGATTTGTAATGAAGATAAAATATGTAGACAAATAAGAATAAATGCTGCACGTGCACTCAGCATCATGTGCAGAGCAAATCTTGCACTGATATTTTACTGAATATTATACAAACCTGGATTTAAATGCGGCTGCAATTTATTTATTTATTTATTTATTTTTACTTTACTTAACCCCTTAACTGTCACCCCCCATTTTTTAAAATAGGCATTAAAGTGCACTATCCAAACTTAAATTGTTGTATTTTATTAACACTTTGGAATATAAACCTAAAGTTGGTCTCTTTTTAAAGAAGAAAATTAGCAGATTTTGGCAAAAGTGGATTTTTTTTTTCAAAAAAATTAAGTATCAAAAAGTTATAGAAGTTTAAATGTACTGTAAATAAAATGTGCTATATTAATTTTATTATATTTTATTTATTATAAATATTTTACATAACAGGTTTTACTCTAAAATTGGTATAAAATTTAAGGCTTTGTATCTAAATAAGTTATGTTCCAAATTTGAAGTTGATCTGAAAAAAATTGGGGTTCCTGTGAGATTTTATTTAGGGCGTCATACCACAAACAGCCACTGGGAGCCATCAAAGCTACTTTGAATTTTGCTTAATGAATTTTTTCCCTAGATTTCTCTGTCAATTTTACTTCAGTACTCAAAATAACCACCAAATATGGAATCCTGAGACTCAGACCTTTCCAATGATATGTTTGTTGCCAAGATTATAAAAAAGTTTTGATTCTAAAAAAGACCGTAATGCATTTTGTAATATGACACTTGACACTGCCCACTAAGGGGGAGGAGACCGCCATAAGAATTTAAAGTAGCATTTCCATGGTAACGCAATGTCCGATTTCAAAATGGCTTTCACAGGATGAATCTTGGGCTTCTAAGCTTTCAAATGATATATAATTTATGATGATTACTAAAAGATTTTATAGAGAAAAAGGACAACAAAAAAAAGAGCACCAAGCGTCCCACAGGTGGGACGGTGACAGTTATATGAAAGCAAGTAAAGAAGACTCCATTTAAAATCACTGAAGTTGTCAATTAATGAAGCTCTTTTTTTTTTTACATCGTGTGCACTTTGTTGATAAGTGAGGACGTTTTATTAATCCATCCATTCTTTAGAGTTTCAGTCATTTAGCTAAATCGTGCAGGTTTAATTTATTTGTTTCTTTTTTTAATTAGGCCTAAATAATGGGAGCGATATTATACAGTGCCTCACGTTTTACTAAAATAAAGAAAATAATTTATAAAACACGCAAGCCTAGCTCACAATAGGCTACCACTTTTAATGCTCCGATGCAAAGTAAAGACACATTTTCTTTTTAATAATATAACACATAATTCATATTATATAAATAATACTGCACACTATTTAAATGTGTCTAATCTAAAATATGGTGTAGAGAAAATATAAGCACAGGCTCATAGGCTTGACATTTATCCTGCTTGAATTCGTTCTAAGAAACGCACATATCTTCATAGGGACTAAAATTTAATCTGTGAATATTAAATATTTTTTCTTTCATTTTCCCCGACTGCAGTCAAATATAACACTTCGGTAAGGCAAAGCTGACGTCTATTTGTGAAAATGTGCTTTGATGCGCTTGTTTGAAAACTTGTGATTAAAGCGCCACTCAGCGGTCAAAAGCTGCAAATGCACTTTGAAGACGCCGCGGCGGCGGTAGAAGTAACGTTTTGGATGGCCACCTACTGTATGTAAAGGATGAAAAATTTGCTGAGAGGAGCTTTCAGTGTGAAAATGACATCACAAAATAATAATAATAAAAAAAAACCTTAACATGTAAACTTCTGAATTGTCGAACAGTTGCTGAATTTCAAAGTCAGAATGAACTCAAAATAAACAGAAATTTAAAAATTAACATAGAAAAAAAATTGTAATCAGAAATGAAGAAAGATTTGTATAATGCTTATTAGATACAAAATAATGGCATAAAACAAAAATGACACAATATTACACACAATTTTATAAAGTTGCTCTACCCAGGATTCGCTCTGGAGGCCTCTAGGGACAGGCTTGTATGGGACGGGAGGCTCTCCGGGGCAGTATCAGTTCAGAGGTCCATGGCGGAGCAGGCAGTCCAGGGAAGCCATGGCCTCGGCCCGGCCACTACAGCCCGAGATGTATATCCGCCCCCCAGAACAGAACTGAGAACAGAAACCTTCTCCTGGCTGGATTTGGGGACACAAGCCCTCTCAGGATTGGATGTGGAAACCGCAAACTTCTCAGCGCTTGATGTGAGGGCAGGAGCCCTCTCTGGGCTGGACGTGGAAACAAGAGCCTTCCTTGCGCTAGACTTAGGAACTGCTGCCCTCCCTGGGCCATACGTGGGAACTGCGGCCCTCCGTGGGCCATACGTGGGAACTGCGGCCCTCCCTGGGTCATACGTGGGAACTGCGGCCCTCTCTGGGCTGGACGTAGGAACAGAAGCCCTCTCTTGGCTGGACGTGGGAACAGGAGCTCTCTCTTGTGCGTAAACTTCTGAATTGTCCGAACAGTTGCTGAATTTTCAAAAGTCAGAATGATGAACTCAAAATAAACAGAAATTTAAAAATTAACATAGAAAAAAAATTGTAATCAGAAATGAAGAAAGATTTGTATAATGCTTATTAGATACAAATAATGGCATAAAACAAAAATGACACAATATTACACACAATTTTATAAAGTTGCTCTACCCAGGATTCGCTCTGGAGGCCTCTAGGGACAGGCTTGTATGGGACGGGAGGCTCTCCGGGGCAGTATCAGTTCAGAGGTCCATGGCGGAGCAGGCAGTCCAGGAAGCCATGGCCTCGGCCCGGCCACTACAGCCCGAGATGTATATCCGCCCCCCAGAACAGAACTGAGAACAGAAACCTTCTCCTGGCTGGATTTGGGGACACAAGCCCTCTCAGGATTGGATGTGGAAACCGCAAACTTCTCAGCGCTTGATGTTGAGGGCAGGAGCCCTCTCTGGCTGGACGTGGAAACAAGAGCCTTCCTTGCGCTAGACTTAGGAAACTGCTGCCCTCCCTGGGCCATACGTGGGGAAACTGCGGCCCCTCCGTGGGCCATACGTGGGAACTGCGGCCCTCCCTGGGTCATACGTGGGAACTGCGGCCCTCTCTGGGCTGGACGTAGGAACAGAAGCCCTCTCTTGGCTGGACGTGGGAACAGGAGCTCTCTCTTGTGCTAAACTCGGGAACAGGAGATGAAGGAGGGCTGGACGGGACCAGCGGAGATGAAGGAGACGAAGGAGGGTTGGACACCTTGTTGAGCTCTGTGAATTGAGTGGGCTCCCAGTGGAGCTCTGTGACAAGAGTGGGCTCCCTGTTGAGGTCTGGTGAGCATTCTGGAGTGGACCCTGGAGAGCATTCTGGAGAGGACCCTAGAGAGCATTCTGGAGAGGACTCTGGAGCCCTCTTTCGACTCAGGTCAGGGGCTAGAGCCATCTTACAACTCTGGTCAGGGACTTCTGGGCTCAGGATTGGAATGGCTCTTGGAACTGGAGACAGCAGAAGGGATGTACAGTGTTTAAAATATTTATTTGATCCCCTGCTGATTTAGTAAGTTTGCCCACTTACAAAGAAATTAAGGGTCTGTTATTTTATGGTAGGTTTATTTTAATGGATAGAGTCAGAATATCAACCAAAATTTCCAGAAAAAACACATTATTTAAAGGTTAGAAATTGATTTGAATTTCAGTGAGTGAAATAAGTATTTCATCCCCAAGCAAAACATGACTTAGTACTTGGTGCAAAAACCATTATTGGAAAGCACAGAGTTAAGATGTTTTTTTGTAGGTGGTCACCAGGTTTGCACACATCTCAGTAGGGATTTTGATCCAGTCGTCTTTACAGATCCTCTCTAAAACCTTAAGGTTTCTTGGCTATTGTTTGGCAACTCGAAGTTTCAGCTCCCTCTACAGATTTTCTATAGGATTGAGGTCCAGAGACTGGCTAGGCCACTCCATGACCTTAATGTGCTTCTTCTTGAGCCACTCCTTTGCTGCCTCGGCGGTATGTTTTGGGTCATTGTCATGCTGGAAGACCCATCTTCAGTGTTCTGGCTGAGGGAAGGAGGTTCTTGTCCAAGATTTTACAGTACATGGCCCTGTCCATTTGCTCCTCAATGTGGTGAAGTCATCCTGTACCCTTAGCAGAAAAAAACAGCCCTAAAGCATAATGTTTCCAACTCTGTGCTTGACTCTAGGGATGATGTTCTTGGGGTCATAGTCAGCATTTCTCTCCCTCCAAACATGGCGAGATGAGTTAATGCCAAAGAGCTCAATTTTGGTCTCATCTGACCACAGCACTTTCTCCCAAGCCTTCTTTGAATCATTTAGATGTTCTATGGCAAACTTTAAACAGGCATGTACATGTGCCTTCTTGAGCAGGGGGACTATGCGGGCGTTGCAGGATTTCAGTTCATTGCGGCTTAGTATGTTACCAGTGTTTTGCTTGGTGACTCTGGTCCCAACTGCCTTAGGATCATTAACAAGCTCCTCACAGGTAGTTTGGGGCTTATCCCTTCATTTTCTCATGATCATACTTACCCCATGAGACAAGATCTTGCACGGAGCTCTAGACCGACGCAGATTTATTATTATGACTTGCTTCTTGCGTCAGACTAAGGCTGCATCTTATTGCTAGTTTTACTTGATCTTAGTGCTGCGTTCGACACCATAGATCACGACATAGTCATAGATCGATTACAAAACTATACAGGTATTCAAGGGCAGGCTTTAAGATGGTTTAGATCCTACCTGTCCAATCGCTACCACTATGTTTATTTAAATGGGGAGTCATCTCATTTATCACCAGTAAAATATGGAGTGCCACAAGGATCTGTCCTAGGTCCTATTTTCAATATACATGTTGCCCTTTGGTAATATTACTAGAAAATACGGGATTAGTTTCCACTGTTATGCTGATGATACTCAACAATATATCTCAACAAGACCAGATGAAACTTCTAAATTATCTAAGCTGACAGAGTGTATTACAAATGTGAAAGATTGGATGACCAATAATTTTCTCCTATTAAATTCAGATAAGACTATAATATTACTTATTGGACCAAAAAACATTACACATACCACTGATCAGAGAGGGAGATTATACCAATTGGCAAAACTCGATGACATATAACATCTTTCTGTTTGAACACATGCAGTATAGAGCAATCAATCAATTATCAGTATAGAGCAATCATGCAATGGCAGTTTTTTAACAAACACAGATAATTGAATGCCACATAGAACACTCACAATTCCCATCTCATTTGAATTTTAAATATATCCTTCAACTCCCCCCCCCTTAATAACATGTGGGGTACTCCAATCTGAATTCCTTTGATTTGTTTTTTCATTTGTTAATACCTATAAATGAAATTAGTTTTGATGAAACGCAACACATTCACACCATTACATTCACCCCTCCCAATTTCATAAAAATTTATGGAATAACAAAAAAGTGAAAAAGGGGTACATTTTGCATTACTTGACCTTGAAACCATGACGTGAAGTCTTCTGTGAAGACCGCAGATTAATCTGCCAGGTAGATAAATGCCCATATACATAAATCCAAAGGTTAGTTAAATGACTTCCCCCAATTGTTGTCCTTAACTACATTAACTTCTCATGTGTTTAGAATGTTTCAACATACGGAGCACCTGAGCTGTCTCATGAACCTTTCCTCTCCATGACGGTCATCTTTTTCACACAAGGAAGTAGATCACCTGCACCACCACATCATCTTCTCTTTGTTTTCTTCGTATTTCTGTAGCAGTAAACATTGGAAGAGTGGACTGACTGTACAACATATGGCTCGAGCACTGGGAATCCCAGTCCAGGCTGGAGTGTATAACAGCTTTCACCTCATCAATTTCCACTTCTTGTCAGTCTCTACACTCATTCTCGACATTCTGTTGCTCTTAAGAATTGATGGATAACTTGAATGCATTCTGAACAGATTTGAGGCTCATGTGATTTGCTTTGTTGCCTGGTTCAGTTATTCTAAAGCCTTTTGTAAATGGCTCACGACTCAGGAGGTCTGCAGGGATGTTCTGTGATCCTGGAATGTATTTAAGTTCAAAGTCGAAAAGTGCTAACTTCGAGACCCAGTGTTGCACACCAAGCCCGGGACACACCCAGCCGACGATCGGGCCGACGGCGAGCAACGGTCGGGCTAGTTTGTTTGGTGTCTTTCACTCGTCAGCTCTCATTGGGCTCACATCGGCGGCATACATGTTGATACATGTTGTATCGGCATAGGGGCCGTCGGCAAGAGTGCGAGCTCTGATTGGATGTTCAGTTTAGTGAATTGAGTCAGTGCCAAGAATTAAAGCAAAAGTGATGAAAACAAGCATGTCAATGAAGGTGGTACAGACAGAAGGCTGTTTAAATGTTACGTGATCTTTCCCAATCATTCTAATAAGCGAATGTTTTTATAACAACATGAGCCGCTTAAAATGATTAAAGTTATCAAGTTTACTGATATTCAAAATGGTAAGCAAGCGCTGCTTTGTTTACATTTCGTATATCTGCATTTATCTCGTATATCTTTGTTTCGGTTTCTCCTTTTGAATGATGAATATATACTTTTAATAGCTGCTGATATGAACAGCTCGTTCCTCTCGCGCAGAACGCATGTGTTAGTGTTTGCCGTCGGCTGCAATCTGTGCGGTGTGTTCCAGCGCAGCTTTTTGGTCTGAAGCTGCCGATGCGAGGCGACAACACCGTCGGCTTTCATCGCTGCTAGTTCTTTGAAGTCGGCTTAGTGTGTCCCGGCCTTAACCCTTTGTCCCGCTGTTAACCGGAATAATGGCTTTGCCAGACGTGAGAAATTCTCAATAAAGTGTGAATAATAGTTGGTCATACCTAGAAAGCATTTGATTTTGGTGTAGGAAGGCGTTTTCCCATCTCCTTCCATTAGATCTTTTGCTGTAATCTCATTAACTCTAGGGTCTTAGGGTGTTTTGGGCCCCTGGAGAAGTTTTGACGCCCTGACATTTGTGTTGTTTTCAGTATCTTAATATTAATGGCTAAGCTCTAATAACACTGTAATCAGCACAAAGTTGGCTACAATAATATGTGAGCAGCATATGTACATGATTGTGTTTTTGAGAAAGCAACGTTTATGCTTGGTTGGTTAAAAACTAACATTTTTAAATTACTTGAATAAGGCCATAAAATTCATACAGAACATTAGTTTACATGACCTTTGAGAACTGGATCTTGCAGTCTAGAGTTTTTTTCTTCAAAATTATGTGAAAATCATCGTTTACTCGTTCACAGAAAACAATATATTGATTTAAATTTTCTAAGACACTTTTAGGGTAGAAAGGGTCTATGCGAGAGGGCGTCCACTATCATGCATTATGCTGTGATTCACACCTGAGAAGACCAAGGCCCGCATAATGAGCTGCATAATGAGCCTTTCAGTCGGGTGTGTGACTGACAGGGGGAAAAGTTACAAGAAAGAATGTGAGGACAAAATAAATTTGTATATTTTTTGTTTGTAGTTTATTTAGAATATATTTAACTATCACACAAAATAACTTTAGAAGTAATTAATAACACAGAAGACACAATCAGGGCAAAACTGTGCAAAAAAAAAGTGTAAACAAGAAGAGTGCAAGATAAAAAAAAAAGGTGTAATACACTTAACTATAGTATGGTTCAAAAAAATTGGTGTTATTATTTTATATATATTACTGTTTTATTTTTTCAAGTGGGATATAGGCATAACAAAAGTACAATTTCTATTAACCCATACAGAAAGATTTACGTATTAACTCATTTAGGTCCATATATACATGGAAAGGCAGTTTCTGTGCCATTCTGTGGAGTAAGGATATGTTCTATGAAGACCAGAGAGGTGAAAAGGTCTTCTAAGGAATTTCAGTCTGGTTCTTTCTTCTATGTGGGGGAAACCACCCAAAGCAGTTTCTACTAATGATCTTCCTCATGTGATGTCCATGATATGCTGTGTCTTTGACCATTAATCCTGCTTACTTGCCCCAAATTTGACAATCTCCTTCCTTTTTTGGAATTGTCAATAAGTGTTCTTTTGTATTAATGTTGAAAGCTGTTTTGTAGAAGAGTTGCTTGGTTAGGCTTGCTTCAGACTGGCTGCACTAGGATTTGATTTACAACATCCTGTCTTGAGCCTTTCTGTGGAATTCAGCTCCTCAAGTTTCAACCATGCTCCTGATCAAATCTTTAATTGTCTGATTTGGGTCTGATACCTTACACTTCATTCACTTCCTGATTTTCCAAGTGCACGTTATCCCTGCTTTTGTTTTGATTTTTTGGATAGGTCCACTGCTGTATCTATCTGTGTCATTTTTTAAGATGGCATTCATTCCTTTTGGTTCATATTCTTTGATGGTTCCGGAACTGTATGTGGAGGATCAAAATATTTTGTTCTACATTTATAATGTGATGAAGATGTTGTTTTTTTGGCCCATTGTTCAGAAATAAATTTAAGTAAATTTTCTAAAAGGTCAGCTAGAAAACACTCTTTTGGAATTTCTCTTATGGTGGTATGGAAAAACTTGCTCACACCCTTGAGATGGGTTTAGCAATTTGACCCCTCCATGGATGTTTTGCTTGTCTGAATTTTTGGTGCATTTTTTTTACCTCACCATGTACAAAATTCCCTGCCTCACGCATGCGCGAGTCGAACTTGTCCAGACTTGTCTGGTGCATGCGCAAAAAGTTTTCAGTTCGGCAGCATCCAGCATAGTAGTTGATACGGAGTTTCCCTGGCTTCATTCCTTTAAAGTCTGTTTTTTCCTTTGTGTGGTATTGCTGTGCGTTAAAAACTTTGTAAGTAATAATATTTATTATCACAGTAGATGTGTTTCAGAGTGTGTCAATTTATAGCGTAAATTCAGTTTATTTTACCTCAGGAAAATGATTGCATCGGTATAAATCCAATAGCTGTAACCCTCACGTTTTCGACGAATCATTCATTTATTTGCAATCAAAGATGCATATTTATTTGTATAAAAGCGTTGCTTGTCATGTGTGTCAGTGTAAATATTTATTCAGTCTCTGACCAGCATTTTAATAATTATTACAATGAGCACACGGGAGCGCTAGAACAGCGCACAGACACACGGTGTAATTTGACACCACTTGCAAGCATCAGCAGTCTGTTGATAAGGCTGCATTTAGTGCTCATACTGTATGTTAAAATAAGCTCTTGTTTAGTTTGTTTACTATTGCCTCAGACAATTATATAGTTCTATATAGAGTTCCTATAGCGTATATAGTTTTATCTTTGCATCTGTCATTTCTCATTTCATATTATAACATGTATATTTATCATCTTCATTTGTTCTCTGACAGAAACCACATTTGTGCATATTCACGCAAATAAACATTAAAACTGGACATGTTCACTCTGGAGTAGCTGCAGTTCTTTCTAACCGGAGAAATAGGCCAGCTGAGTTCCAACCATCCAACTGCGCACAGAATATCCCACACACCATTATGAACAACGTGAACAGCAACCTTCTTAAGTTGTTTGGATGTTTTTTTTTTTGTTGTTGTTGTTTTACTCAGAATTGTAAAGACATAATGAGTTGGACGACCTTTAAAGGTGCAAATGGCACGTGCTGTGAAGTAAGGCAAGTGTTGTTTCCTACTGTGTTTCACTTTGATGTGCTGATATTTAAAAGACAAGACACAACAATCTGATCTTTGTGAACTCACCATAAAAAAATATCTGTCCATGGTTTTCGAAGTTGTGTAGAACCTGGCAGTGGCTTTATTTTAGCCCAGTTCTCCATCTTAATTGACATCTGGAAGTGTCTTGGACCTGGTGTGGTCTCCCTTCAGTCATCTTGAGCTACAGAATTACTGCCTTTGTCCTCCACTCTGTTTGCCTCCAGATCTTTATGTGTACTCTCATTCTGTTCTGGTTCTGGTCTAAAATTTGAGATGGGTATAAACAGATGTCTGGGCCAGCTCCAAATGGTTGGGACTTCAGCTCCAAGTGGGCTGTACAAACCTCCAGAGGCTTTTGATTGGTTTATTTAATGTCATGTTGGTAATGCATGCTGTGAATCACCAAAACAAAAAAGAAGACAACAACTTCCATAGGCTTTTCAGCGCCATGAAAGATGGGTTGAAGGGGTAAGTTTGTTAAACAGTTTTTAGACTTGTACAGTGTATTACAATTTGTGAAAAAGTACAGTATCTTGGTGGTTGATGTTTCAGTCGTAGTTAAATCATGATTACAAGCTCATTGCATTCAAGTTTGAAAATGGGAGGGCATTCCTGTGCAATTTTTACCCAACAAAACTTGTATTTACGATTATTCAGAGAGCACGTGAAGGCAGTATTAGCAGCACAGACAAATTACATCTTTACTGTGTCTTACCATTTTTGCAAAATATTTCTGCAATACATTTCAAGGATCTGCCGTGCAGATTATGGACACTGAAGACAATAAGCAGGTATTGTGACTAACGTTATGTAAAATATGTGTGTATTATGAATGCATTGATATTTGAACGATAAATTCAGAGTTTTAATAGATTTGGTTCAGTTTTCCATAAGAATGAGGTCAATTTTTAAAAGTCTTAGTTAAAACTCCTAACTGATTATGCATGACTGTAACAAAGCTGTTCATTGTTTCAAAACCTGCTCTTATATTTTAAAAATGTTATCCATTTTAAAGGTTTTTTTTTTGTTGTTTTTTTTTTATTTTATTTTATTTTTTTACATGTGATCCAATTAATGTAATGCAATTGAAACATTTGGTTTAATTACCAAGTTCTTTTTTCAATTTAATACTCATAACAATGGATCTATGAGGGTAACTGCAGTGTCCGCTACCATGCATTACATATCAACAGTATAAGGTGTAGAAATGATTTTGTCATTGTGGAAAAAACAAATAAACAAAAACATTGTGTAAACTTTGTGTTACAGAACGATCGAAGTCTGGGTGGCCAGAAGTTACATTTCAGTGACCTGGTTACCACCTCTCTCTGCAAACCAAAAGGATCACTTTCCTGTAAGCTTTTTTCTATGCATCAAGATGTATACTTTGTGTCTGAAGATTTTTGACTAAAGTGTGCGGGTGGGTGGATGGATAAATTATGTTCATACTTTAACGGTGGACATTTGCAACAGTGATGTCATTTTACTTCAATCTTGGAAAGAAGGCCATTGGATGATTGCTGTAAGTTAATTCAAATAACCATATTTAAAGCCATGTTTTTGTCAACAGTTTTTTTTTTTGCACTGTTTCAGTAAAGTTTATTGTTTAAGCAATCATTTGTAGGTAAAAGTATTTTGGGACATTTTTCAGATTATGAAGCCAAAACAAAGACAGCTGTTCTTGAATCTAACTGTGGTTCTGCTGAAGCCAGATACATGCACTTATACAGGTCTTTCAACAGTTCAAATATTCAGCAGCAGTATGCTTGTTGTGTTTGAAACCATACTGCTCTTTTTTGTTTGTTGTTTTACTCCTTAAGGAGTAAATCAATGATACTAGGTGCCTTTACTTTTTTTAAGGTGAACATGAAACCGAATTTGAACTCATTTTTCTATTTTGCGATGTGAGTTAGAAACTAAAGAATTTAAATTTTTAAATATGCACTGATCAATCGCTCACAACAAGAAAAGTAAAACTGGGGCAATTTGGATTTCATGTTGACATCAAAATGTGTGGTAGTTCTTTTTTAGGCCATACATTTTTCTTTGTTCTGTTTATTAAAACTGTTTAAACCCAACTGTTCAATTCATTAACGTGCTTGCAAGCTAGCACTGTTGTGAAATTCCTATTAGTTCTCTTTTGCCATTAATCCAGCCCACCTGTCATATACACTGCCTTGCAAGCACTGGTATTTCCTTAAAGAAAAATATTGTTTAAAAAGAATGTTTATTCTTCCATTCACTTTCATTAAAAGACAATGCAAAGGGGGAAAAAGCATACAATAAAGGTGGGTGGTGAGTACATTTTAATTTTTACATTACAACAAACATTTTATTGCTCTAAGTAATTAAACATTCATTTTCTTGATACTGATACAATTATAAAATTAATATCCAGCAATATACTTGAGTGTTTACAGTTGTCACAAAATTATATTACAACCTCTTGGTAATAAATAAAATTTAAACTACAATAAAAAACATTAAATCTGTTTTTCATTAGTATCATTACTTCCTGCCATCCGCATTCGCTGCGCACCCTGGCAATGACGCGATGTGAGATTTCCACTTAAACCCCACCCATTTGTGAAGTCCAGCCCACTGGCAAAAGCTCCTCACACTTGGAGGTCTCCGGGCTGCAGCGATACCTACTTGTAAAATTTGGTCACAGCTGTCTGTGTTAAAGGGGTCATATGATGCTGCTAAAAAGAACATTATTTGGTGTATTTGGTGTAATGCAATGTGTTTATGCAGTTTATGGTTAAAAAAACACATTATTTTCCATATAATGTACATTATTGTTTCTCCTCTATGCCCCGCCTTCTGAAACGCATCAGCTTTTACAAAGCTCATCGAAAAGCGAGGTGTGCTCTGATTGGCCAGCTATTCAGTGCATTATGATTGGCCAAATGCCTCAAGCGTGTGACGGAAATGTTACGCCCCTTAACACTGTGATGCCGTGTCCCAGGCCAGCAGCATGAGTCTCAGTCCAGCTGCTCTGCTCGTGCACATCACATCATTGGTTCACTTTTAGCAGTTCAGTCAATGTACTGTTAGGAGTAACTGAATAACTCTGGATATTGGTTTATTTCGATCCATCGTGCTATACAGCCTCCAGCAAAAAGTGGCAGTCTCTACCATAATTACAAGTCCAGCTTCTCTGTGATAATGATGGCTGCTGTGGATGCCAATTACAAGTTCATCTATGCCAGTGTGGGTACCCAAGGTAGAGTTTCTGATGCTGGACTATTCGCTCAGTCAGACTTGCGCCAAGCGATTTATCAGGGCCGGCTTAACTTTTTCTCCACCCGAACCATTGCCCAGCAGTGACATAATGATGCCATACATGTTTGTGGGTGATGAGGCATATCCTTTGAGGCGTGATCTCATGAAGCCATATCCTTACAGGCAAATGGACCACAGTCAACGGGTACTGAACTACCGTCTGTCCAGAGCATGGCAAGTGGTAGAAAATGCATTCGGCATTCTTGCCAACAGGTTACGAGTTTTTAGGAGCACCATATGCTTGGAGCCAGACAAGGTAGTTAAAATAACTATGGCCTCCCTATGCATCCATAACTTCCTCCGTGAGCGCAGGTCTGAGGCGTACACACCTCCAGCCTTTGCAGACTGGGAGAACAATGACCACAGCATAGTTGAAGGAAACTGGAGGAATCAAGGAACAGGGTCTTTCCAACCAATGGATCACAGAAGGGAACGCAATGCATCTGTTGTGGCAAAAATGCAACAAAACCTTCTGTGTGACTATTTTGTCTCACCTTCAGGTTGTGTTCCTTGGCAGGAGAAACACATTTAGCATTAAGGATGTCAGAGTATTCTTTTGTAGTGGAGAAAACACTGTGCTTTATTCTGTCAGATGTCATACTGTAGCATCTTGCAATGTTCTTTATTTAAAAGAAAAGTGCCTTTCTTAAAAAGAAACATGGTGCTTCTATTATTGATCTTAGGCATGAGGCATGAATGCTTTGTATATAATGTCTTCAGATCATAAAACCTGTGTATAGTTTGACATCAATGTTTCAAATAGCATGTACAAACTCAGATTTTTTTTTCTTTCAAACATTTATTGATAAAGTGCAAACCATAAAAGTGCTATGCTTTTCAATAAAGTCCTGAGCATTACTGAACAAATTCAGACTTTTTTTTAACACTGCTGCTGCTTTGTGTTAACACAAATTTATTTTACTGTTATAAAAGTAATGTTAAATTTGCAGAGTACGTCTCGGTTACGTACGTAACCCTCATTCCCTGATGGAGGGAACAGAGACGTTATGTCGAACGACATATGGGGTCTCACTTGTGAGGCAAATCATCTCTGAGTTTAAGAGAAAACGGCAATGAAAATTGGCTAGTGGATTTTAGATATTTTGTCGAATGACATTTGGTGCGGGTATAAATAGGCGACAGGTGCATCCACTCATTCAGGTTTTACGCTGTGTAGCCGAGAACGTGTCCTGGCAACAGCGAATGGTTCAAGGTTGTGGCATGGGGACATAACATCTCCGTTCCCTCCATCAGGGAACGGGGGATATGTATGTTACCGAGACGTTCCCTATCTGTTGGTCACTAGAATTATGTCGAACGACATATGGGGTCCTATGGAAAACGCCACAACCTGAACACCGTCACAAACCTGTGGCGCTGCAATTGTCGACAAGCTGCGGCGTGTCACAAAAGCTACGCTTAAGGTCGTAACCTTCCCAAAGCCCCAGCGCAAATTCACTGACCTTGGTACCAAAAGGCTGAGTACATCGCTGCTGGAGAAGGCCATGCTGCTGTTCTGTCCACAAAAAGTTTTTGGAAGGGATTTCAACCTTCAGTGAAAGATTGCTTCAAATCTTTCCTATTTGTTCTTCCAGCTTGGCAGAACGATGGGGAAGCGAGCCTTAGGAAAAGGTCATTACGGAGACCACATCCTACCCGTAGTGAGGTGACATGTGGAGATATTGATATGGACTGACCCAGGGGGCAGTACTACATATGGAATGGGTCTCCGAGGCAGGTCCTACCTAGAGTAGGGAAGGAACAGCTGCCAGGAGAGACTGACAGAGCAGGTCTGTCAAGGGAAGACACAGGTTTACCAAGAGGGAAACCTTACCATGGAAGAATACACATATGGGATTACCCGTAGGGAATCAAGCCCATATGGACACCTAGCCCAGTACAGGGGCTGACCGGGACTCCGGGCATGCTAACACCAGTACTGGGCCTGGCGCCAGACTGCTCCGCTAAGTCTGACCGCCGAGGGTGCTGGAGGATGCTCGACCAGGGTACGCCAACCGGGGAACTCTACTGGGAGAAGAAAGGTGCTCGCATCCCTGTGTTAGGGGGAATGGCGCAGCAAGCATGACACCGAGCCAGTCCTTCCCGCCAATTACCTGTTACCCAACACACAGGAAGAAACTGGCTCTACACGAAGGTTGTAAAACCTCACAAAGTTGTTAAGTGTCGCCCAGCCCACAGCTCGACAGATGTCTGCCAGAGATGCGCTGCGCACCAGCGCATGGGAGGAGGCCACACTCCGTGTGGAGTGAGGCCTCACCCCCAGAGGGCACGGCTCGCCTTGGGAATGGTATGCCAAGGCGTTGGCATCCACTATCCAGTGGGCCAACCTCTGCTTGGAGACAGCCTTCCCCTGACCTCTAAAGCAGACCAGGAGCTGCTCAGAGCTTCTGAAGCTCTGGGTGCGGTCCATGTATATGCGAAGCGCTCTTACGGGACACAGCAACGTCAAGGCTGGATCTGCCTCCTCCAGGGGCAGTGCTTGCAGGTTCACCACCTGGTTTCGGAAGGGAGTGGTGGGAACCTTGGGCACGTATCCAGGCCGGGGTCTCAAGACAATGTGAGAGTAGGCCGGCCATAACACAAGGCACTCTTCACTTACCAAAAATGCTTGGAGGTCCCCGACCCTCGGGGGGTCTTGAGAGACAGGAACTTGAGCTCGACTGAATCCAGCGGCTCAAAGTGACCCCTCTGAAGTCCAGCCAGAACAATAGAGAGGTCCCAGGAGGGTCTCAGGGGTGTCCTAGGAGGATTTAACCTTCTGGCACCCCTCAGGAACCTAACGATCAAGTCATGCCTCCCATGGGACCGGCCGTCCACTGCATCGTGATGGGCTGCAATGGCAGCCACATACACTTTCAAGGTGGAGGGTGACAGCCTACGCTCCAACCTTTCTTGCAGGAAAGAAAGCACGACTCCGACCAAGCATCTCCGGGGGTCTTCTCAATGAGAAGAACACCAATTCGTGAACAGACTCCACTTCAAAGCATAGGCCTTCCTCGTGGAGGGGGCTCTAGCCTGAGTGATAGTGTCTACCACCGCCGGTTGCAGATCACTTAGGTCTGCTGCGTCCCGTCCAGAAGCCACACGTGGAGGTTCTAAAGATCTGGACATGGGTGCCATATGGTGCCCAGCCCCTGAGAGAGTAGGTCCCTCCTCAGGGGGATGCGCCAGGGAGGGGCTGTCACGAGGAGCATGAGTTCCGAAAACCAGGTCCGAGTGGGCCAGTAAGGCGCAACCAACAGGACCTCTCAGGACCGGGCCATGATGAGCCAGTCATTGAGATAGTTGAGGATCCTGATGCCCACTTCCCAGAGTGGGGCAAGGGCGACCTTCGTGAAGACATGGGGGGACAGGGAGAGCCCGAAGGGGAGGATTTTGTACTGCCATGCCCGACCCTCGAACGCAAACCGCAGAAACGGTCTGTGGTGAGGGAGGATCGAGAAATGAAAGTACGCGTCTTTCAGGTAGATCACTGCAAACCAATCCTGGGCTTGGACGCATTTGATAATACGCTTCTGCGTCAACATCTTGAACGGGAGCTTGTGCAGGGCCCAATTCAGCGCAAGCCACGCTCCCAAACTCCATACAAGTGGCACCAAAGGGACAGCCGACATACCCGCAATGGTGCAGCGTTGGGGAGTTGTGTCGGATGGCCCAGAAGGCATCGCGTTCTGAGTCATCACAGCAAAACTCCCCGTGTTTTGAGACGCATGGAGAGGGCGTTGCGTCTCCGAACTGTGACCTCTTGACCACTGGCGAAAGGGGGCGTCGTGGGTGAGAATGAGGAGCCAATGCATCGCTCATTGTTGACCCACGAGCCTTGCAACTCGGAGGAAAGGGAAATTGCTCTTTTATTGAAAATGTGGTTACCGCTGGCCATTGGAACAAAAGGAAAAGAAAACTGAAGATTCTCCACCCGGCCCTCCTCCGGGGGAAGGAGTGGCGCTGTCTCCGCCAGCTCCTGAAGAGCAGTCTCCCACATCACCGAGTTGCCCGTGTCAGGGCCGCTTTGTCGTCTTCCTAGAGGATTTGGCGGCCAGAACTCTCAGCGCGGGGCGGAGCTGGTGTGGAGGACGCAGGTGGGCGCCCATGGCGACGAGCAGGCTGAGGCGCTGCCTGCGACGGAATGGTGGCAACCGGAGGATCACGTCGGGGCAAGATGTGTTGAATTGCCTCAGTCTGCTTTTACACCGCCAAGAACTGCTGGGCAAAGTCCTCAACAGTGTCGCCGAACAGGCCTGCTTGGGAGATGGGAGCATCGAGAAAGCGAGGTTTGACGATGTCTCACATCTTGGCCAGGTTTAGCCAGAGATGGCGCTCCTGGACCACTAACGTGGACATCGCTTTCCCGAGGGACCGTGCCGTGACTTTCGTCGCCCGTAAGGCGAAGTCAGTCACCGGGCGCAGTTCCTGCATCAACCTCGGGTCGGTACCACCCTCGTGCATAGCTTTTAGCACCTTGGCTTGATGTACCTGCAGGATAGCCATGGCATGCAGGGCAGAGTTTTTGTATCTACTTAATTTTGAGGGCATCTTAACTCAACTGGTCAATGTTTCTAATTTACTATCTACTTCAACTTTGGACTTTCTTCTGAATTGCTCTCTACTCTACTCTGCATTACCGCTGTGGATGATCTTGGACTTTATCCTTTTAACATCCTAAACGTCTACACTACTGTGATGAACCCAGGACATTTGTGGTTATTCAGAACTTTAAGTTTGAATGGACATTTAAAAGGTTTTGCCTCTAGATAGGGGCAGACTTGTTACACAGTATATGGCTTAGACATGTATTGTATTTGATGTTGTAGTTGTGTGCTCCTAAAGGAAATATATTATGCTATTCAACGGTGATTGATCCCCCTTCATTTTCTTTATGTGACATTTGATGTTGTTGACTGTTACAGGTGTATTAGGTCTAGACAGTGGTGTCTGCAACTCATTTAGGGAATCTGTACTATAATCAAGATCATAGTTGTCCGGGTCTTCTGTGTTATCCTGGTCACTGGGTGGCAAATGAAGCTGGAAGAAAGGTAAAACATAACAGTGGTGTCAGTGAATATTACAATTCTATGTAAATGGCAAATAATAATCATCATTCTCCATTTTCAAATTCATTGCTATTACAACATACATTTGTATTTAATAATGAATGTAATAATTTTGAACATGTAATACTTTTTCAACTTTCATAGCTCATAGCATAACTTATTTAATAATACTTTTATTAAAAATGCATGCAGAGTATGCAATATATAGTACAGAACATTGTATTTTTAGCACATTGAGGTTTATTTATGTAGGTTTTTGCACACAATAAAACTGGTGTTATTTAATGTATTAGAAGTACAGATAAATATACAGATAAATATATTGACTGAAATAGGACTGCTTCCAAACTGTACATTGTGTATAGAGAAAAATGTGTTTGTAAACTTACAGTGGTCTCACATGGACGTTGAACAATATGTTTTTTTTTATAAAATCCATAACCCTGAGAAGCCACCTCTGAAAATCTACTTATTTTACTCACCTGGCTGTTGAAGGGAATTACCAATTTTGTCTCCAACTTTTTTCTTTTTCGACCTGGCTGTGGTACAGCTCAGAGGAAACAGACACGGGTGCTCCTGCCAAATTTCTACGAATTTTTCTTCCATTTCTTGGGTCCAAATAGACCGAGAAGAAGCCTTTTTCTGTAACGAAGCCATGCTTGCTGATATTGTGGTCTATAACTCCTCCCCGAACTCCCCGCTGCTCTGTATCTTGCTCTCTCATTGGCTGTTGGTCAACGCCGATGTAGTTTTCATTCAGAACACTTTTCACACAGCGTGATTTTGAATCACCGACAGGTCCAGATATTTAGCATGCCAAATATCTCACGGGCGTCGGCAACTCGTCTGCGATTCTTTCAGATTGCATCTTTGCTCATTCACACTGCGTGATTGTCACTCGCGTGAACGAGCACCAATTTGCCTGTGATTTCGGGCATTTGTCGGCGATTTCTCAAAACCTGTCGGCGAGCCAAAAACTGGGCTAAAATCTTGCAGTCTGAACTCTGCTTTAGTTGACACACTCTCTCTCTCTCTCTCTTTCTCTCTCTCATATATTCACACACACAACTAGGAAGAAAAACATTTTGCAAAGCTTCTGAAATGGATAATGCTGTGGAGGAACCAGATTATCTCTGGAAAGTTACCAATGGATCTGTCCAGTAACTAATGATGAACGTGTAGTTTGTCGAGAAGCTTGCACATGGTGAACTGACTTAAAGGGACAGTTCACCCAAAAATGAAAATTTTGTCATCATTTACACACCCACAAGTTGTTCCAAACCTGTAATAATTTCTTTCTTCTGTTGAACATATAAGATATTTTTAAAAATGTGGGTAACCAAACAGTTTCTGGTTTCAATTTAAATTTTTCGGTGAACCATACCTTTAAAGTGACATGCTTCTAAAGGTATAGGCCTTTTGTTTTATTAAAACCTGGATAGTCTGTTAATACAATATTCCATACATTATCAGAGCTTGGCCGCCATAATTATTATATTTTTAGACATGATTAGACAGATAAATTAATATATTGTAATTAATGTTAGGCCCCATTTATTATTTTATCATTGATATTAATCATAAATATTTGCATAATAAACAATCATATGTCATATACAATTTTGATATTAAATTTTTTAAATTTTTGATGGTTTGTTTAAATTATTATTTGTTTGTATTTATAATATGGTAATAATAATAATAAAAAATCATCCCATCCAGGTAACAGCTGCAGATCTGTCAAAAAAGACTAATGATAATAATAATTAAATATAATTAATAATTAATTAATTATCAAATTTAAAATAACATTATTAATGTGTTCTGCTGCAAGTTTTTTTTTTTGGGGGGGGGGGGGGGGGGTCGTGAATGTGTGTCCCTTAAGGCCCCAATATACTTCAAACAAAGTTCGTTTTTGTTCTTTGTTTGGAGGGCAAAAAGAAGTTCGAAAAGGCATAGCGACTGTATACTGTTTCCAAAATTTCCAACACCACCGCACTGCTGGAGGCGGCGTGTAGATTAATGTAAATGTGTCACGACACATAAACACTGTATCCAATCCACAACTAACCTACTGACAGATTTTGAATATGAATATACTATATATAAATGTTTACCTATTCATAGACTGAAAAGGAAAAAGATGTGTATAGTGCAAGAGCATATAAACATATATTTGAGTCTCTTGTGGGATTATGTACTCAGCATTGTGTGAGAAAAGTGTCTAGTGCGCATAGAGGAGAATTTCACAAAAAAAGAATGTTCAGACAGTTTTTCTGTGATGTGGTGGTTGGGGGGTGGAGATGGTCCATGTTACAGGAGGTAGGGGGTTTATATGGGGTTTCAGAGGAGTGTGGGGTGATTTGAGTTCAGGGCTCTCACAGTTTGGGTGAAAAATCTGTTGAGCAGTCTGGCGGAGCGAGCTCTGATGCTCCGGTATCGTCTTCCTGATGGTAGGAGCTGGAAGAGACTGTAGGAAGGATGGAGAGGCAGGGGCGGCGCCAGCCGATTTTGCCGGGGCTTCAGCCCTGAATGTTTTGAGTCAAGCCCCGAATGTAATGACTGTCACTGAGCAAATATGAAACTGGACAATAGCCTATGTAAACCCCCCTGAAATCATAAGTTGCTTTATTTCATTGCGCTTTGGCTTTGCATATACTGCATACAGCCTGTAAAAATAGACCTTAAAAATTATCTAGCCTATAGAATACATTTCTTTGCTGTCGGTAGCCTATGGGCTACTCCGTTTCTTCCTCGCTGTTGAATATGCAGCAGGTAGGGGAGGAGCTAGCGAGTGCGAGTTAACAACTGAGACAGTCAGCGAGAAGAAAAGAAAAAATGAAAGAAAAATGAAGCAAACAAGACTTTGTGGATTTTTCGTAAAGAAGTCAGTGGGTAAGAATTCAGTTTTTATTTATCCTTAAAGTCTGAAGATCATCATCTGGCTGGCTTTTACTGTAGGCCTATTTGTTTAACTAGCCAGTTATTACTACCATAGACTAACATTATACGTTAGCACTTGTACTGGCATCCTCTAGTACCGAATCTCCTCCAAATAAAAACACAGGAGAAGAAGCTGAATCAAGTGATAGAAGAATTGCTCACTCACTCAAATTTAAAATAACGTGATCATCATAAAACATTAAACAGTGTGTAAATCAAAAACCCGCTTAATATTACCAAAGGGGGACCACCTGTCCTGCATTTTGCGGAAAGCTTTCAAATTTGAAGCTTTTGATTTGAAATGTGAAGCTTTGTTGTCCTGCGTCACGCAATTCATAAGCAGTGTTCCGCATTTTAATTTTGTCTGCATCATTTTATTTAATCGTTCTTTAAATTACAATTCTAAAAAAATTTAATAAGAAAACACTGAATATGCGCAGCGCAGCCGTTATAATTGGTTCTAGGCTAGAGCGGGAAAACAAAACAAAAAAACTCCTCTTCGTGGAGAGGGTGTTTTCTCTGATGATGACTGCTGCATGACCATAGATTGAAAAAAAAAAAAAGTTCATGACAGAGATAAGGAACCAAGCAACTGTGGACCTCATAAAAAGTAAACTCCTGGTGAAAGTGAACTACAACAGCTATACCTGCCAGGAGTTCTACTGACATAATAATGTAATGTCTCATAATTAATGAGAAGGCCCTACTCGAAGCTGCCAGATCAGACCAAAAATATAAATTCAAGATGCACTGAATCCGGTAAGAATGCATTTAATCGTTCTAGTCTTCCCTTACGAAAAAGAAGTATACTGCAAGTTCATTTTATGAAGTATACTTAAGTAATGTTCAAGTATATTTTTAAGTATACTTTATGTAGTAAGTATACTAATATCAATATGTATTTGTAGTAAACTTGTAAGTGTAATATTTCAATTAGTGTTGTCAAAGACCCGGTACTTTGGTACCAAGTTGGTACTAAATGATGTTTTATTAACAAGGTTCGGGAGGAGCGCGTCAGATAATTAGCCTAATCAACACCGGTGGACCACAATCAAGTAATCAATACCACAGTATAAATACCGCTGACTTACCTCTATCCATTGACGGTTTATCAGCATCTTGGTCCGCTTGTGTTTCACCATGTCTCAAAACTGAGTTTCTTCGTCCGAAGACACATCCAGTTCTTCTCCGGTCCCATCGCCGCAGCCAGCCGGGCCTACAGCCACTTCTCCTCGGCGTGGCATGCCAATCGAGCCCCAGGCTTCAACCCATGGGCGCGGTGCGGCGCGAGCAGCCACTCGCCTCCCAAGACGCCTAGGCCTACCCTCGCCACCTCCGGCAAAACCCCCGTTCGACTCTCCGACGTCCTCTAACCGCTCGGCCAGGCCTATGATCCCGCCAAAAGAAAAATGGACGGTGTCGAGTCTGAGGCAAGCACTGTCCAAAGCCGATGTCCATGGTTAAATCAGGTTGAATAAAGCAGAATTATATGACTTATATACAAATCTGCAAACTAGTAACCTCTCTCCCCAGTCTACCCCTATACCCAAGAAGGGTAATAAAAAAGGGAAACTTACAGATACGCCTCACTGTAATCCACCGTCCTCCTTTGGCGCAAAGCCTAGCTCCCAGCATCTATCAAGCCGTGGCAACAGGCCATCAGCAAGCCTGGGCCGCGCCCCGGATTCAGCAACCGAAAAAGTGCATGCGACGTCGGCTGCAACCCAGCCTCCCACCGCGGCTTTCATCCCAACAACACAGGAGGCCGTAGCCCAAGGGAACTCTTGACGCCACTCTTCACGGCTACACCAATGCCCGCCCCACCAAACGCTGCCGCCTCCGAACCTCCCCAAGTGATTTATAACATCCGAGCCCAGATACTAGCAGGTGCGGATGTCGATCTCTCATCTCTCCTTTCCCTCCTGCCCACTCCCGATTCAAACCGCCAAATAGACTGCGGAGATTTCTCAGTCACGTTAAAAAATACAAATCCCCTTTCATCCTGAATACTTTCTTTTTCCGAATTTACTATCGCATTTAACCGTTTCACTGAAATAATCTGTTCAGCCTTCCCCCACAGGCGACGTGAACTCAATGACTACTTGTCAACAATAGCCGAGCTCGCGTTGTCCTATGGAGGGGGCCACTTTTATACTTACCACAAGCTTTTTTCCGCCAAATGTGCAGTTCGAGTCGCCCAGTGGAACCAGTGCCCTTATTGGGGAGCACTCGACCCAGACCTTCACAGCCGAGTATTTTTAGGCTGCAGGAGCATTTCCTGCGCAGTTTGCAGGTCAGTGGCCCACTCCACTACGACTTGCCCACAAATAATCACCAATGCACCCCAATATTCCGATACCCCCCCCACCAAATCCACCAGTTACGTCCCAAGATCCGCGACTTCAGCAAACTCGGGTACAGCCCCACCAGAAGCAGAAAACAGGCAGTTATGCATCGCATCCAACAACGGGAAATGCACCAGACAGCACTGCCACTACCTACACACCTGCAAATTTTGTGGCGGAGCCCACACTCGCATTGTTTGCCCAGTGTATACAGCAATGAATAAAAAATCAAAAAATTACCTATCGACTCCTGTGAATATTTATCGCATTACCATCGAACTAGCTCACCATCCTGACAAAGAATTTACTAATTATCTCCTCTCTGGCCTCAGACACGGTTTTAACCCCGTATTAGTATGCGAGCTTTCCCAAAACATGGTATGTCATAATCTCCAGTCCGCCCAAGCAGAGCCCGATGTAGTAATTAACCTAATCAAAAAAGAAGTTAAGTCAGGCTTCATGATCAGGCCTTTTAACAATCCCCCCTTCAAAACGTTTAGAGTCAGCCCAGTCGGTGTGGCTACTAGGAAATTTTCAGGTAAGAAACGCTTAATAGTGGATCTGTCATCACCACATAATTCCACAGTCCCAAGCATTAACAGCTTAACCCCTCTCGATGAATTTTCTCTCAAGTACCAAGACATAGATCAGGCAGTCGAACTGATTAAAATCACAGGCCAAGGAGCCTGGCTTGCAAAAATAGACATCACTTCTGCCTTCAAAGTGATGCCTATTCACCCGGACTTTTGGCACCTGTTCGGAATCCGATGGCTTGGGAAATACTATTTCGCCGTCCGGTTAACCTTCGGATGCAAAAGCAGCCCCAAAATTTTCGATATGCTATCTGAAGCCGTATTCCATATATTATCCACCTCTTAGACGATTTTCTGGTCATTTCACCTCCTAAGGCAATTCCAGCCGCCCCTATCCTCACAGCCCAAAAACTTTTTCCGAGCTTGGGATCCCCATCGCTCAGGAAAAAAACATGGGTCCCGCTACATCCATCGAGTTCCTCGGTATCAACCTAGACTCAAAAAAAAAAAAACTAAATTTCAGCTCTCCCTGCCCAAAAAGAAGATCGATAGAATAATCCTCGTCTCCTCCACCCTCCTCGGCAGCCCAAGCTGTTCTAAACGCGAAACAACGTCTAATATGGATCGCAGCATGCGACCAATTTATAATAATCGCGAAGCACGTTCCAGGTTCAGAAAACCAAACCGCTGACTCCTTGTCTCGCTTTCTGTTTCAGAAATTCAGGACGTTGGCTCCAGAGGCGGACCAATTCCCCACTCCAGTTCCTCACTATTCGGAACTAATATTCCCGTAACCCACCCTCTAAAACCACTCCTCGAAGCATTGCTCGACACTATTCTCCAGGCAGTTTCTCCCAGAACACTCCAGTCATACGTGACCGTGTGGAGATGCTTCAAGGCATTTCACCTCACTTATAACATTCCGTTCCCTAATTTTTCCCTTCTCTCTATCACCTCTATTATTTCGTTTCTCAACGGTGTTAAGGGTCTCCAAGTCGGTTCAATTAAAAGCTACCTGAGCGGAGTCCAGTTTTTTCACAAACTGATGTTCGGTGCTCCCTCACCCAAAATAAACAATTCACAAACCTCCCTCTTGTTCAAAGGGATCCAGCGATCCCAGCCCACCCATCCTGACACTAGGAAACCCATAACGTTAGATACCCTCACAAAATGTATCCACACCCTCCGCACAAATTACCAACCCCTCAGCATAGCCCACACGCTCGACGCCATGTTCATCCTAGCTTTTTTCGGTTTTCTTAGGTGCTCGGAGCTCACGATCTCTTCAAGTTTCAATCCAAAAACCAACCCGACAGTATCAGACCTAACCGTACTCGACGACGAAACAATCACTTTCTTAATTAAACAAAGCAAGACAGACCAAGCCAAGGAAGGTCATTTTATTTATATTTTCCATCTCCCCTCTCCAATCCAGCCTTACCAATACATCTTAGCATACCTACGCCTTAGGAATTCTCAGGCAAAATCCCCGCTCGAACCACTATTCATCAACGACTCTAAAAAACCAGTCACTCGATTCTGGTTCCAAAAACACCTCAGATGTGTCCTGCAAGAATCGGGTATCTCTGCAAACAATTTCTCCACCCATTCTTTTCGCATCGGGGCAGCAACTTCAGCAGCCCAAAAAGGCCTCTCCAAGCAGCAGATCCAAGCTCTTGGAAGATGGTCTTCAGAAGCGTACCAAAGCTATATCAGAACTAACCACTTCCACATAAAGAAAGCCCACCAAACCCTCATCGGCCACCAAAATATATAAAAAAAATAAAAAATAAATCCTTTCGATCGGCGAGACGTACCCATCCGATACCGCAAGCACTAAGCTCCTGTCGAACACCGGTGAGAGCTTCGCTACTAAACAACCTTAACTTTCCCCTGTCATGGTCGAAGAGACTCACCCATCTGGTGTCGCAAGTATTAAACTCCCACCGGATGCCGGCGAGAGCCTCCCGGCTAGATAACCTTACCTTTTCTATTCTATGGTCTGTGAGGCTTACCCCTTTGATGCCAGGAGCTCAAACTCCCATCGGATGCCGATGAGAGCCTCCCGACCAGACAACCTTACCTTTTCTATTCTACGGCCAGCAAGGCTTACCCGTTCGACGCATGGAGTCGGAACTCCCATTGGATGTAGGTGAGAGCCTCCTGGCTAGACAACCTTACCTTTTCCATCCTTCGGCCAGCGAGGCTTACCCGTTCGATGCGTGTGCTCCCATCGGACGCTGGCGAGAGCCTCCTGGCCAGACAACTGTTACCTTGCCATGTTTTTTCGGTCGCCAAACCAATCTATCCAATATGGAAGCCGTCCGATGCTGCGAGTATTAAGCCCCCCATCGGACATCGGCAAGACCCCCACGGCCACTCAACCCTCCTTTTCCATCCTACGGTCGTCGAGGCTTACCCGTCTTATGCCGTGAGTAGCAAACTTCCATAAGACGTTGACGAGAGTCTCACAGCCACACAAACTTACCTTTTCCACTCTATGGCCTGCAAGGCTTACCCAGCCGATACAGGGAGCAGGAAGTCCCTGTTGGATGCTGACGAGAGCCTCCTGGCCACTTAATTTGACCTTTTCCGTCTTACATCCGGAGAGGCTTACCCGTTCAATGCGCGTGCTACCTTTGGACGCTGGCGAGAGCCTCCCGGTTAGACAACCTAACCTTTTCCATTTCTACGGTCAGCGAGGCTTACCCGTTCGATGCGTGTGCTCCCTTCGGACGCTGGCGAGAGCCTCTTGGCCAGATAACCTTTACCTTTCCATTCTACGGTTGGCGAGACTTACCCGTTCGATGCGCGTGCTCCCTTCGAACGTCGGTAAGAGTCTCCCGGCCACACAACCTACCTTTCCATTTGACTGTAGGCGAGGCTTAACCGTCCGACGCTATGAGTCTCGACCTCCCGCCAAACCCTGCCTAAAACCCTCTCCACTATCCTCACATCTTTTAACCCCGCCTGGCGAGGCTTACCCGTTCGATGTTCTGAGTAATACCCCATCGGATGCTGCGAGAGCCCTCCCAGTTGGGTTTTCCTTTTCACTCTCCCCGTCCAGCGAGGCTTACCCGTCTGATGCATGCGCTCCCTTCAGATGTCTGGCAAGAGTTCTCCTGGTCGGGTTTCTATACTTGCCACCCGCAAGCAAGTCTCATCCATCCGATCCCGTGAGTCTTGATCTCCCGTCGGATGTCACAAGAGTCTTCCTTGTCGGTCAGCCCAAAGCTTTTTATCTGCCAAACTGAGAGGACCCAGACATCCGGCGTCCTGAGTCTTAATCTCCAGTCGGAGGCTTCATGGGCTCTCTCGGTCAACTATTTGCCCTTCGCCCACTGAATGCGGCTTGTCAGCCTGTAGGGCCCGTACGCCGACACCGTGACCTATTCCAGTCGAGGCAACTCGGGTCCTCCCGGTCGGGCTATACAATCACGCTGCTCCTCCTCATCGGCCGGTAGGGCTCACCCGTTCCAACGCGGTGAGCTCCCGTTGAGCATTGGCTCGAGCCCTACCGACCGGGCGTCCCAAACCTCACAGTCCGGTACCAGCAGCCGGTAGGGCCTACCCTTCCAAGTTGCTGCCACCGGAATATGTAGGCTCTTCCGGCCTGCCAACCAGCTGACTTCTCAGGAAAATAAAAACTAGCCCCCGCCAGTACTTACAAGGCTTTTTTGGGGGGCGTTCTTAATCTGGCAGCTGTCTTTTTGTCCAATTGCTTTTTGGGGGGGTACTCTAGGTTTGGGCCATTCCCGAGCTCGGAGCCCTTCCCCGGACAGCACGCCAAATACGCATTTCATACCTAAGCTAATAATATGTTAGCGTGAACTAGTGAAATGATGTTTTATTAACAAGGTTCGGGAGGAGCGCGTCAGATAATTAGCCTAATCAACACCGATGGACCACAATCAAGTAATCAATACCACAGTATAAATACCGCTGATTTACCTCTATCCATTGACGGTTTATCAGCATCCCTCCTCCACCCCAACTCCTCACTTCAAGTTCACTTTACAACTAGACAGGGAAGGGGGGGTACTCTAGGTTCGGGCCATTCCCGAGCTCGGAGCACTTCCCCGGACAGCACGCCAAATACGCATTTCATACCTCAGCTAATAATATGCAAGCGTGAACTAGTTTTTTTTTTTTTTTTTAACGTCACGGTACCAGGTTTTCTCAAACCTGGTACTTGATGGGCGTGCATGCCCGGAGTGCATGCAGTTACCTCCTCTATGCGCTGAGACATGGCGACCAGCGGTGCTGCTGATGTGGTGGCTGTAAATCCACTTGTTGATAAGAAAGATTGAAAGAGACACATATGGAAATATTTTGGATTAGGCTAATGTCACGTTGCCATAAGTGGCCGATTTGTTATTCCAAATGTTGCCTTTCTTTATGAAACTTACCAACATTCAAGTGTTGATAAAAAAAAGGATGCATGAATCTAATGAAATGTTTTTAAAATTAAAGTACAGTTAAAGGCACCTGTGCTCAGTGTGGTAGTGTTTGAGGTGTTGTGGCCGACACAGACTGACTGAGGTCTTCCAGTTAGAAATTCGAGGATCCAATTACAGAGGGAATTGTTAAGGCCCAGCAGGTTTAGTTTATTAATGAGCTGTTGTGGGATTGTGTTGAATGCTTAGCTGAAGTTGATGAACAGCATTCTGACATAGGAGTCTTTATTTTCTAGGTGGGTAAGAGCCAGGTGGAGGGTGGAGGAAATTGCATTGTCTGTAGAGCGGTTTGAATGGTATGCAAACTAGAGCTGATCAAGTGTGTTGGGGAGGCTGGTTTTGATGTCAACAATGAAATTATGAAGTGTAGAAAATCTAGGTGTGAGATGGGCACCAATGGTCAGAATATTATAGACAAAAGAATAATGATTAGCAACAGTTCAGAGTCAAGTATCATGTTTGTAATACAAAAGAACCATTCCATTTCCATAATCAGTACTTTATGGGAAGTGTGAATGGCTCATAGTCTGAAAACTTGAACATGATGTGGAAAAAATATGGAAGTCAGTTTGTTACTTTATTAGTGTTCATTTATTTTATTAAACTGTATAAATTGTTATACCTTTTTATATTTTATGTGGTGTCATGATTTACTTTTGATAAAAACAAATGTTTATTATTGTGTGTTTGTTTGGCATTTCATTTATTGTATACCCTTTAAGTTTGCTTATTGAAAGAACAGCAGCAGTATGGTTTAACATTTATTTGAAGCACATGTATTTGGTACTTCCTGCCTTATCTTTACTCTTTCCTTTCATTCTTTTCATGGCTTTGGAAAACTGGTCTCAGATATTCCCCCCACGTCACGTTTTGCATAACTCTGGGTCGTCAAAACCAAGCTTCGTTGCAATTTTCTTCTAGGAATTAAATGCTGTCTCTGAATCTCTCAAGTCTCTCCACGAGTGATCGTACATGTGTGGATATACAGGTCCTTCTCAATAAATTAGCATATTGTGAAAAAGTTCATTATTTTCCATAATGTAATGATAAAAATTAAACTTTCATATATTTTAGATTCATTGCACACCAACTGAAATATTTCAGGTCTTTTATTGTTTTAGTACTGATGATTTTGGCATACAGCTCATGAAAACCCAAAATTCCTATCTCAAAAAATTAGCATATTTCATCCGACCAATAAAAGAAAAGTGGTTTTAATACAAAAAAAGTCAACCTTCAAATAATTATGTTCAGTTATGCACTCAATACTTGGTCGGGAATCCTTTTGCAGAAATGACTGCTTCAATGCGGCGTGGCATGGAGGGCAATCAGCCTGTGGCACTGCTGAGGTGTTATGGAGGCCCAGGATGCTTCGATAGCGGCCTTAAGCTCATCCAGAGTGTTGGGTCTTGCGTCTCTCAACTTTCTCTTCACAATATCCCACAGATTCTCTATGGGGTTCAGGTCAGGAGAGTTGGCAGGCCAATTGAGCACAGTAATACCATGGTCAGTAAACCATTTACCAGTGGTTTTGGCACTGTGAGCAGGTGCCAGGTCGTGCTGAAAAACGAAATCTTCATCTCCATAAAGCTTTTCAGCAGATGGAAGCATGAAGTGCTCCAAAATCTCCTGATAGCTAGCTGCATTGACCCTGCCCTTGATAAAACACAGTGGACCAACACCAGCAGCTGACATGGCACCCCAGACAATCACTGACTGTGGGTACTTGACACTGGACTTCAGGCATTTTGGCATTTCCTTCTCCCCAGTCTTCCTCCAGACTCTGGCACCTTGATTTCCGAATGACATGCAAAATTTGCTTTCATCCGAAAAAAAGTACTTTGGACCACTGAGCAACAGTCCAGTGCTGCTTCTCTGTAGCCCAGGTCAGGCGCTTCTGCCGCTGTTTCTGGTTCAAAAGCACACGCCTGTGCACGGTGGCTCTGGATGTTTCTACTCCAGACTCAGTCCACTGCTTCCGCCGGTCCCCCAAGGTCTGGAATCGGTCCTTCTCCACAATCTTCCTCAGGGTCCGGTCACCTCTTCTCGTTGTGCAGCGTTTTTTGCCACACTTTTTCCTTCCCACAGACTTCCCACTGAGGTGCCTTGATACAGCACTCTGGGAACAGCCTTTTGTTCGGAAATTTCTTTCTGTGTCTTACCCTCTCGCTTGAGGGTGTCAATGATGGCCTTCTGGACAGCAGTCAGGTCGGCAGTCTTACCCATGATTGCGGTTTTGAGTAATGAACCAGGCTGGGAGTTTTTTAAAAGCCTCAGGAATCTTTTGCAGGTGTTTAGAGTTAATTAGTTGATTCAGATGATTAGGTTAATAGCTCGTTTAGAGAACCTTTTCATGATATGCTAATTTTTTGAGATAGGAATTTTGGGTTTTCATGAGCTGTATGCCAAAATCATCAGTAATAAAACAATAAAAGACCTGAAATATTTCAGTTGGTGTGCAATGAATCTAAAATATATGAAAGTTAAATTTTTATCATTACATTATGGAAAATGATGAACTTTTTCACAATATGCTAATTTTTTGAGAAGGACCTGTATTTGTGCCAGCTCAGCTATTCGACACTCCAGTGTATTCAGGAGATGTTCATCTATGGACAGACCTGTCCAACCTATGTATTTGCATACCTCAAAACAGCCAATAGTGAAAGTTTGAGGTGTGACTACTGTAGCAGGCTGAGCCAGAGGGTGTTTAGATTCCATTACAGAAGCGCAATTAAAACAAATTTCAAGACTTGCCAAAATACACATAGACAGACAATGGGGTAAAATGCTGGTGTTTTTAAGGGATGGAGGAATTTGATGGACTGTTTGGGTTTTAATCAATAGAAACTTGTGTTTCTTATCAATAAATAAGCTAAACTTCAAGTTAAAAGTATTTTTAGTGTACTGGACCTTTTTTGAAAGTAGCATCCTTTAACTTGTTGCAGCATGCCCTAACATTTATAGACCTGTAAAAGCTGTATTTGACATGTTTGAGTTAGGGGAGGCGTGACACATTTGAAAGAGACATTTGAAAACATGCTTTATTTTTGTAGTTCCACTTGATGACACTAGTAGCACAGAAACGGTCTACCTCAAGTCAAGTTTACACTACAGGACTTCAAACATCGGCAGATCGCTGTGCTGTTCAGACTACATGACTTGATTGTCTGTCTTTAAGTCGTTGTGTTGTTCACACTACGCGACACTATGTAAATGATCTCCAACAGGGGGTGACACATTACATGAGCTGACAACAACTCTGTCACCCAATGACTCTATCCTGTCCCGAAACCACATTTTGTCATGAAAACACACGTGAGAAGTTTCCTGATTCCTGTGGCTCAGTGGTAGAGCACTGCGTTAGCAGCGCAAAAGGTCATGGGCTCAATTCCCAAGGAACACACATACTGATAAAAAATGTATAGCCTGGATGCATTGTAAGTCACTTTGGGTAAAAGCATCTGATAAATGCATAAATGTAAGTTGAACGGGAATGACATGAAACAGGAATTTGTTTATTTGAAACTGGACACTGGGAAGAAATTAGTGCTGCAAGCTGTTTGAGTGATTAAAAAATTTGCTCCATTTCTTCCTCTGACCTCAACCCATGCCTTGCTCTCTGATTGGCTGTAGCTCATCATGACACCACGTGATGTTGAGTCGCTCGACCGGTCCAGATATTTAGCATGCTAGATATTTGTTTGCCGTCTGTGAGGCGTCGGCGATGTGTCAGCGAGCCTCTTTAATGTGTAGTTGAGTAGTTTACACACAAAGATTACTGAGCACTGATCACGCAGATTTTCCCCCAATCACAGCCCGACTTGTTGGCGAGCTCATTAACTTGCAAATCGGGCTTAAAATCGTTTAGGGTGAACTTGGAATTAGCTTTAATTTTACACAGATACAACTCTTTCCACACAAAGAACACCAAAAGGGTCTCACACATTCCTGACCTTTCAGGTGTGAAGACTTTTTCTGCGTGACGGCAAAATTATTTTCTTATGACACTGATCACAATTAATCCGCCTTGCTCCAGACTGAATGTGAAGGTGATTTTTGAAATTTCTTCTTTTTCTAAACCTCTCACACTCAGAACACTTCAAATTCTTTTTAGAATGAATTGACAAATGCCGTTTCAAGTCCCTTTGATATATGAAACTCTTCTCACACTGAAGACACATGAAAGGCCTCTCTCCGGTGTGAAGCCTCAAGTGAACCTCAAGGTTTCCTTTTTGTGCAAAGCTCTTCCCACAGTGTTGGCAGGTGAATGGCTTCTCTCCAGTGTGACTTCTCAGGTGGGCATTTAAGTTTCCTTTATTTGTAAAACTCAGTCCACACTGTTGGCAGGTGAAGGGCTTCTCTCCAGTGTGAATTCTCATGTGGACATTAAGGTTTTGTTTTTGAGTAAAACTTTTTTTACACTGTTGGCAGGTGAAGGGCTTCTCTCCAGTGTGAATTCTCATGTGGACTTCAAGATTTCGCTTCTGACTGAAACACTTTCCACACTGACGGCATGTGGAATAACTGTTAGATTCGGTCTTCTTAGCTGTTTTTGGCGAGGAAGCCATTTCAGTCTTTGTGGATTTCTCTCCAGTGATGAAATCATGCTTCTCAAACCGACTTTTCTCTTCAATTTCATTTAGTACAACACTCTCCTCTTTTAGCGTCATTAGGTCTAAAGAAAAAACACAACTATATGTTAACAATTTAAAGTCAGAGACATCAAAACCAGCATAAAACATAAAAACCAACAATGTGTTTGCTAGATCCTATATGTACTAAGCTACTGATTTGAGCCTGATGAATCTGGACATTGTCATCCTGGAAAATGGCCATTGGTATGTCTTCCAACATGGTTTTTGTGAAAAAAACAAAAAACAAATTACACACTTCATCAATTAAGGTTAAAAGAATTAATGCCAAACATACAACATGCTAGAAACATATAACATTTAGTCATGGGCATCAGAAGCAACAAAAATATGGGTGGGTTTAACATAGTGTAAGTGTAACTGTTATTCAATGCTGCAACAAAGACTACATGATGCCTTTAAAAGCGACAGGCGAACAAATGATAAACATTCAGTTAAATAGCAGCTTGTTTAGTGACTGTAGCCTATGTGAGCACACAGCCAGACCCACCCGAGCGGCAGATTCTTTTTACCTTGCTGTGTCGAGGGAGTGCAGCAGGCGCAAGAACTGAAAACAGCGAATGGGGTTTAATTTACAGATCTGGCCACTGAAAAAAGCATCTTTTATCACGCAGCAGCCACAGAGCTCCCTGCAGGCGTTTTTTTTTTTAGATTTTTTTCAAACGTTGTGCTTCCCACAATATCCACCAGGTGGCGCAAGGAACAACATTCTGTAGTTTAACACCAAGGCCAGCTCTGGGGTGCGTTTCCCAAAAGCATTGTTAGCCAGCTATAGTCGCAAGTTCCATCATTACCAACATAGTTCAGTGATTCCCAAACCACATTTCAAAGAAACATTTGCAAACAGCGTTGCAAACTTACACTGTTGTAACTAAAGCTCTTGACCTATGGTTAGAAACATAGTAACTTGTTAGAAAGACACGTGTGCTTATATAAATTATGTTCTTTGGCACAATAAGCAAGCTAACATGTAGTACAATCTACATCTTCCATTCTATGTAAATATAAATGCATTGTAATTATGTATTTTCATCCTCAATAAGCGAAATTTTTGAATAATGCCTAAAGGGCACCCCGGAACGGGTTTCTGATGTAAGAGGGAACCCACGATGAATATTATGCATATAGGGCACCCCGGAACGGGTTTCTGATGTAAGAGCCTTGACATAGCTAATTTTTGAATAATGCCTAAAGGGCACCCCGGAACGGGTTTCTGATGTAAGAGTGAAATAGCTTATTTATATTAGAATATCACTTTTTAAAATATAATTCACACAAATATTTAGTAAAAAGGACTTTGATTAGTGGTCGACCGATATATAGACCGATATTTGTAATTTTTCAAAAATCGGGATCGGCCAATAAGTTTTTCTGCTTGACCAATGTGTTCGAGGTGGGACTTTTATTTTGACGGCGCTGAGAGCAGCAGTGCCTGAGTACACACAGTGCTCACACTCTCTCTCTCGTTTACTGTCATAGTTAACAGTTCTGTCTAATACGGATAGAAGTCTCTCTAATAATCAGATAGAACGGTTAAACAAAGAAATGAATGTATACAGAAAGTATTATAAAGATTGCTTTTATATTAGGCCTTTTAGTAATAGAGAGGGAAGCATTATAATACTTTCTCGTTTGCCGTCAGCATTAAGCAAATATGCATTTATATAATTTAAACAAATCTTTGAATGACTAATTAACATTTAATTCCACAAATCCTGCAGTGAGATCTTGTGAAGTGTGTATCCAGCATGATCACGTGTTCTGTGTGACGGTCGGTCCGTGTGAATTGAATTGAAAACCGGTGTATATTTTCGTTACGATATTCATTTTTAATATACCGCCATACAGATGTATTTAATTACTCAACGTTCGGCACGTTATGCTGCGCCGCGGCACACTGTTTCAGACGGACCCTTTACAATGTTGCACTTCTAACGTTTACGTACGAGTCTATTTTTGCTGTGCTGCAGGCGCTGAATTGTGAAAGCGCATTGTTCGCGGGAAAAATGAACATGGATTGACACGGAAATGCAGTCATTTCACAATAAATGTATACTAATTAAAGCTGTTTCACACGCAATATATATATATATGCTGCAGAACTAGTAGAACATGACACAGAAGAACTTGTGCCAAAAAGAGGAGCCTGGTCTGTTGTTTGGAGGGTTTTTGGTTTCCAAAAATCCAATGTCGTGTTTCACACGCAATATACATTTTTATGCAAGTGCTGTCGGGCTAAAAGCACGTCTTGGAATATCAACCAGCAGAAAATGCATTGTACACCTGATTATGCATGAAAAAAAAAACGTCATAAACCGGGAAACCGGCATAATTTAGAAAAAACCCGTGATATAAATTTTTGGTCAAACCGCCCAGCACTATGCAGTGGCGCTAAAAGCTAAGAAGAGTGTATTGAGCACGAGCGTAAAAACACAGAAGTAGAGGATTTCAACCAACATACAAACAATATGGATGTCCAGAACAATATGTTGTTGTCATTGGTGTCTAAACATAGAGCACTTTCTGACCATCTAAAAAAAAATGGAGTGAAACATTTTTCAACCTGACATACGAAAGCAAACAGAAATATGATTATACCGCTATATTTTCTGTGTGTGTTTTATATGCAGCTCATGGTATGTTTATAATAAAGGATGTTGATGACAAACAAAGAGTCTTTCTATCATAATCAATATCAACTATAGAAAACAATCGGAAGTTATTACAAGCACTCGATGATGGTTTAAAGTGACTTTTAAACAAATACATTATTACATGAATTTTCAAGTGTAGCTTGATGCTAATTGTACCTCTAATTATATTATGGAATATTCTTGTAAGCATTAAAGATATCTGTGTTTCTGGTGTAGAACCAAACTTTATTTATCTTAATTTAATGCTTTATATTGACATTGAAAAATACACTGATGGTCGGCGCCACCTAGCGTGCAGGCCTGAATAAGCAGAAGGAGAACAATCGGTGTCTAAGACAGGCAACAGACAATGTTTGGCCTAGGGATGCACCGAATGTTCGGCAACTGAAATTATTCTGCCGAAAATAGTAAAAAAAAAAAAAAAAACCTCTTGGAGTTTGGCCGAATGAGCGAAAAGTCTGAATAAATTGTAAACAATGTCATGACACGATCAAATAGAGGCACTCACTAACTAATGCAGCAAACATGTCAGCAGTGTGAAAGCATTTAAAACTGTCAGAGAAAGACGCAATATCATTATAAGCATGGACAGCGAGAGACTGCTTAGTGCTGTTGTGTAATTGCTTTTTTATTTGAAAAGCAAGACAAAACAATAAAAATCAAAATTGGGTCATTTAATTTGTGCAATGGTGAAAAAAAAAAAAAGGATAAAAACATGGAAAACCAGTGTTCGACCTTTAGCCCTCAGAATTTTTTATTTCGGTGCACCCCTTCTTTTTGTCCCACAAAGCCATACTTTTTTTTTTTTTTTATATATTGTTACCTTTAAATGCTTTATCTTTACAATAGGGAAATTAGTTTGGCTGTAATGCAAAATAGTAAAACCAACATGACAAAGAATCCTGAATCGTGATATTAAAAAAAAAATTTAAAAAATGGAAAAATTGCTGCTTAAGTTTTTATAATAGCAATTTGCATATACTCCAGAATGTTATGAAGAGTGATCAGATGAATTGCATAGTCCTTCTTTGCCATGAAAATTAACTTAATCCCAAAAAAACCTTTCCACTGCATTTCCTGCTGCAAGGACCTGTTGAGATCATTTCAGTAATCATCTTGTTAACTCAGGTGAGAATGTTGACGAGCACAAGGCTGGAGATCATTATGTCAGGCTGATTGGGTTAGAATGGCACAGGAATTGACATGTTAAAAGGAAAGGAGGGGTGTAATGCTTGAAATCATTGTTCTTCCATTGTTAACCATGGTGACCTGCAAAGAAACGCGTGAAGCCATCATTGCGTTGCATAAAAATGGCTTTACAGGCAAAGATATTGTGGCTACTAAGATTGCACCTAAATCAACAATTTATAGGGTTCATCAAGAACTTCAAGGAAAGAGGTTCAATTCTTGTAAAGAAGGCTTCAGGGCGTCCAAGAAAGTCCAGCAAGCGCTAGGATCTTCTCCTAAAGAGGATTCAGCTGCGGGATCGGAGTGCCACCAGTGCAGAGCTTGCTCAGGAATGGCAGCAGGCAGGTGTGAGTGCATCTGCACGCACAGTGAGGCCAAGACTTTTGGAAGATGGTCTGGAGTCAAGAAGGGCAGCAAAGAAGCCACTTCTCTCCAAAAAAAAACAAAAGGGACAGATTGATCTTCTGCGGGACAAGAAAGTATAGTGAATGGACTGCTGAGGACTGGGGCAAAGTCATATTCTCCGATGAAGCCCCTTTCCGATTGTTTGGTGGCATCTGGAAAAAGGCTTGTCCGGAGAAGAAAAGGTGAGCGCTACCATCAGTCCTGTGTCATGCCAACAGTAAAGCATCCTGACACCATTCATGTGTGGTGTTGCTTCTCATCCAAGGGAGTGGGCTCACTCACAATTCTGCCCAAAAACAGAACCATGAATAAAGAATGGTACCAAAACACCCTCCAACAGCAACTTCTTCCAACAACCCAACAACAGTTTGGTGAAGAACAATGCATTTTCCAGGACGATGGAGCACCGTGCCATAAGGCAAAAGTGATAACTAAGTGGCTCGGGGACACAGTTTGGTGAAGAACAATGCATTTTCCAGAACTCCCCAGATCTTAATCCCATTGAGAACTTGTGGTCAATCCTCAAGAGGCGGGTGGACAAACAAAAACCCACTAATTCTGACAAACACCAAGAAGTTATTATTAAAAGAATGGGTTGCTATCAGTCAGGATTTTGCCCAGAAGTTGATTGAGAGGCATGCCCAGTCGAATTGCAGAGGTCCTGAAAAAAAAGAAGGCCCAACACTGCAAATACTGACTCTTAGATTTAGATAATGTCATGTAATTGTCGATAAAAGCCTTTGAAAGATACTTTATGAAAGGAAGTGCTTGTAATTATCTTTCAGTACATCACAGAAACAACTGAAACAAAGATCTAAAAGCAGTTTAGCAGCAAACTTTTTGAAAACTAATATTTATGTAATTCTCAAAACTTTTGGCCACGACTGTATATATAAAATTTAAAAATAAATTTTCATCATTCAGGCTTTTTTTTTGTAAATTGCAGGCTTCAAAACTAAATGAAATGACGACGTATTTCTCATTATTATCCACTAACATGCTGCAGTGATGCGCGGGCTCCTCTTACACCAGTGGTCAGTTATTATTAAACATTATTTTATATTAAAGGGTTAGTTCACCCAAGAATTAAAAAGAGGGGTGGTCTTTTATTATTGGTCATTTTTTTATATTAAAGGGTTAGTTCACCCAAGAATTAAAACTATGTCATTAATTGAATTAAAACTATTTCGTTGGTTAATTGTGTGGCGTGGATAAGCTGTTTTAGTTCCAGATCAAATCACAATTACGTAGGAAAACGATCCGGGGTTGATGAGGTGGAGAAGAATTGCTTTATTAATTCTTTTTTTTTTTTTTTTTTTTTTTTCACACAAAAAAAATATTCTCATAGCTTTGTATAATTGCGGATGAACCCCTGATGTCACATGGATTAATTCACATATCTTGCTATGTTTCTGGACTTGGGAAGGTTTCAGTTGTGTTGCCGTCTATGGGAGGGTCTGAGAGCTACAGATTCAATCAAAAATATCTTCATTTGTGTTCTGAAGATGAATGAAGGTCTTACGGGTTTGAAACGACATGAGGGTGAGTAATCAATGACAAGAGCTATTGGGTAAACTAACCATTTAAAAATACATGTTAAAGATGTTTTCTACCGATGTAAGTCCAATGTAACACATCACAAGACGAACACTGCAATCCACAATAACAATTAAAGTATGCAACTTAAGCTTTTTTTGGTTTGTTTGGACGTTAACTGAAAAACTCTGACCGCTGGTCACTGACGCCACTGCTATTACACCACAGGCTGAGGTACACACGACCCAAGTTCTTCAGCATTAAAACCCCAGACCCTCTCATCTCCCAATAACAGACCATCTGTAGAGAGAAAGTACTATGCAAGCCAGGGCTTAAGAACAAAAAGAAGAAGAAAAAAAAGCATCAATGGGGTTTAATTTATTAAGGCATTCCTCAAGTGTAATGGATCTGAGTGATGGCGCTCTGAAAAGTGAACAAACATGCACTGAATTAGAGATGGTAAAAATGAATGGGTCCAATATCAATGGTCTTAAAAACACACAATAATTCAGACACCCATGCTTTTAGTCACTTAGTAGATGCTTTAATCCAAAGCAATTCACAAATGCAGACAGTATCAATCACTGCAATAATGATCAGATCTTAAAATATTAAGAAACATTTAGAAGTTTATTTTAAAGGCCAAAGTATTGAAAATCAAAATGTGTGAATAAAGCTCTGACAATAAGTCTGCAGAACTGAATAATTAAATATGGATCAAAAGAGTGAGTTCAGCTCTGAGAATGAAAACCAACCTGTTTGTTCTTCAGCATCTTCTTGTTTCGCTGTGATTGCATCTTCAATCTTAATGTCTTCACTCTCCTCTTTAATTAACGCCATCGTTGTAATACTGTGACACGTGGATCTCAGCTGCTTCAGCAAGACTCTTTCTGCATTTGGACACTCTGTCTTGTTTAAGATGAGACAAATTAACAGAAAGAAAACACAAAATAAATGCAAACCAAATCTCTGGATGTGTCTCAGTCAGTCTAGTGAGCGTGTGCTGATTCGAGCGAGTGAATCATTTTTTTAAGCAATTGATTCAAATGACTCGGAGCTTCGAAAAGCTCCTTCTCGCTCATCAGTACGACCAGTGGCCAAATTCGTGTTTACGTTAAAGGGATTCAACTGAGACGCACCTTTTCTGTGCATGCGTTTTACTCACAAAATAACATTCACTAAAGTTAAACATTTTAAACGATTAAACAAGCAAACCTTTCTTCAGCCCGAATCACAACCATAGACTGTATAAAAACACAACAGACGCAGGAGCGCGGCGCAGACATATGACGTCACATCGCCACACTAAAATAAAAGTCCTGTTCACATATAAATGATAAAACTAAAGTCGGGGTTTTATTATTGGTAAAATTGTTATTTCCATAACATTTTTAGTAAAAAGCAGCAAATTTACATTTTTGGATGAACTTTACCTTTAATTAAATTTGTTGTTAAAAATGCATTTAAGTTGTACAGTATTACATTTTAAGTTAAGGAAACATAAAAAGGACAATCAGTTGCCACAAATTATGTCACAAAAATTATATTGCTCAATTATTTAAAATAATAAGTTTGAAGGACTTTTGATTTTGAGTTGTGATTATTTAAGTTGATCAAAGTATATGTAAATAAATCTTCTAAATAAAATAACCCTTTTTATTTCCATTCCATCAGAAAGAAAAAAGATAATAATGAATACTTAAGATTTAAGTTTTCAAACTTAAAAAAAAAGAAGAGAAAATCAGTTTCAGAATTTGTCTGTGTTTAGAGTGTGGCTTTAAGCACAATGAAGCTGGTCCAGTCATGAGGTGGTCAGCTAGTCACTGATGTCCACACTTGAGCATCTGTCCGTCTCACTGAGGTCTCTGCTGGCCGTGTCTGTGTTGTGGTCATTCCTGGGAGCAGGCCAGATCCAGTTCAATGAAGCGATGATGGAGCATGGAGGGATGGGAGATGTCGTTTTTACAAATAATTTTCACGGATGAGGTAATGTATTACTTTTGATCTATTAACTTCCCTGTACATTTAATAACAGTATTTTTATGTCATCATAATGAATTATCTGCAAAGAACATTACATTTTATTCTATATAGGCCTTTTACAGTTATGTGACTATTTGCCATGGTTTGGAGGGTTAATGATGCACTTTTTTATGTGTGTAAAACAGTCGTTTTAAAAGTAAATTGCAAGTATTGGTAAATGTTTTATATATAAATATATATTTGCTTACCTGTCTATTAAGGCAAGGCAAGGCAAGGCAAGTTTATTTATATAGCACATTTCGTACACAATGGTAATTCAAAGTGCTTTACATAAAAGAAAGTAAAATAATCATGAAGAAAAATAATAACAAAAATAAAACAAGCAATTTTAAAAACATAAAACAAGCAATTTTAAAACAATGGAAATTATTAAAAAATGTACTTATTTAAAATGAATCTAAAACAGTTAAAAATAGAAAATGATTTTACATAGAATACAGTGAATATGTAAAATACAGTGCAATCAGTTTCGGACATCGCACAGTGCTCCTTCAACAAATGCACAGCTAAACAGCTGAGTTTTGAGTCTAGATTTAAATGTGACTAATGTTTTAGCACATCTGATCTCTTCTGGAAGCTGATTCCAACTGCGGGCAGCATAGTAACTAAAGGCGGACTCCCCTTGTTTTGTGTGAACCCTTGGTATTTCTAACTGACTCGATCTTAATGATCTGAGTTGTCTGTTTGGTTTATATTCAGTGAACATATCTGCAATATATTTTGGTCCTAGGTCATTGAGTGATTTATAAACGAGTAAAAGTACTTTAAAATCAATCCTAAATGTAACTGGAAGCCAGTGTAAGGACCCTGAGGACTGGTGTGATATGCTCAGATTTTTTGGTTCTAGTCAGAATTCTGGCAGCAGCGTTCTGGATGAGCTGCAGCTGTCTAATGGTCTTCTTGAGAAGGCTGGTGAGAAGACCATTACAATAATCCACCCTGCTGTTGATAAAGGCATGAACAAGTTTCTCCAAGTCTTGACTGGAAACAAAACATCTAATTCTTGCAATGTTTTTGAGATGATAGTATGCTGATTTAGTTACTGCTTTGACCATGACTACTGAAACTAAGGTCTGTCTCCAGAATCACACCAAGATTCCTGACTTGATTTTTAGTTGTTTGTCCCCTTGAGTCAAGGTATGCATTCACCTTGAGAACTTCATCTTTGTTTCCAAATGCAATAACTTCAGTTTTTTCCTTGTTTAACTGAAGAAAGTTCTGGCACATCCAACTATTAATTTCATCAATACATTGGCAGAGGGAGTCAATGGGGGTAGTCATTTTGGCGTTCATTTGGCGATCAATAGCTGTGATAGGCAAGGCTGAAGTGGGGCATATACAGGCTTACAAAGAGCGGTGCAAGAATTGAGCCTTGTGGGACTCCGCATGTCATGGACGTCCACTTAGGACTTATGCTCTCCCTAGACTCACATAATAACCTCTCCCCTTCTAAGTACTGACCTGAACCATTTGAGTACCATAGCCAGAAAGCCCGACCCAGTTTTCCGCAGTCTCTCTAGTAGTATGTTATGATCGACAGTACGGTCAGACGCAGCACTGAGATCTAGCAATACCAGCACTGATAATTTGCCAGAATCAGAATTTAAGCGAATATCATTTATCTTGATGAGCGCTGTCTCTGTGCTGTGATGCGGTCGGAAACCAGATTGAAAATTGTCCAGGTATCCATTTGAGGTTAAGTATTTGTTCAGCTGATTAAAAACATCCTTTTCTATAATTTTGCCTATAAAAGGAAGATTAGATGTTGGTCTTATAATTGCTCAAAAATGGTGTTATCAAGATTGCTCTTTTTCAGGAGGGGCTTAACAACTGCAGTTTTCAGGGAGTTTGGAAATGTCCCAGAAAGAAGTGAGGCGTTCACCACTTCTAAGAGATCTGCTTCTAAACAGTTGTGCACACTTTTGAAAAAAGATGTGGGAAGTGTGTCATGATAGCAGGTTGATGATTTTAGGTGATGCACTATTTCTTCCAAAATTTTGGTATGTTGATTTTTGTTGGTGTAGTGTTTCTTCTATCAATTGCTTCAAAAATAGTAGAAGTAGAAATAGTATCTTTTTGATATTGCATCCGTGTGTTTATGACCTTTGTGTTATTAATGATCTTCTCAGAAAAGAAGGAAGCAAACTCGTTGCATTTGCTAACTGAGAGCATTTCACTGGGAATCTGACTTGGGGGGTTTGTCAGTCTATTAAAAGACTGACAAACTATTAAAACACAAGTGAGACAGAGTTTCTGTGTTGGTCCAAAGTTTTCGCGAAGCTCTCTCCATTTCGGAAACGCCACGCCGATATTTACCGTAGTTTTATTTCTGTGTGTGTCCCAATGCCTTCTTGCCTCAGTTGGTGTACGTCTAAGTTTTTTTGGAAGTGTAATCGTGATCCATGATAACTGTTGTCGTGTGTAACACTAGTATTCAAAAGTAGGGAAACCGTCAGTACAGGACGACAACCAAAAACAGTTAATTTCCTGGATGGGAACTTTGTCGAGGGGAAAAAGTAAGGACACAACATTCATGGAAATTAATACTGGGTAACACTGCAAGTGGGGTTTGGATATTTTATTACAAAAATCTTGCATATTCTGCCTTTAAGTACAGCAACAAAGTAAAACAGTTTTGTTACTGTCCACTACTCCTAATAATACATTATTGATTAATACTATCTATCTTTTTCCCGCACGAAGGTCAGGCTTTGTACCCGGCACAAACCAGAGAAGTACACTGACAGCTTTATTTATCAGCTTATCTGACCCACTGGCATCATGAGCACTCACATGACTCTAACATTTAACATTAGTTATTTATCAGCTTATCTGACCCACTGGCATCATGAGCACTCACATGACTCTAACATTTAACATTAGAGCAAACATGTTTGATTTAGGATAATGGGATATACTGTACTGTACATACCCCTGACAGTCACTCGTAACAAACGTCACATACAGTCCTTCTCTTTAGCACCCCCGTCTCAAAACTGTAGCAATATGTACCTGATCGTACGTATTTTGTGGCGCTGCAGAAAGTGTAGAGATATATATTTCCTATGAGACCAGGTAGGGCAGAAACAATGATCCATAGAAAGAAAACAAAGAGGGAGAGGTTTTTTTTTTTTCTTTTAATTAATGAGTTTGTTTTTTTTTTTTTGGTATGTTGCGTTGACCTATCCTTTTGGCTTTTGTCTAAGTGTTACATGAAATGAGGTACCAAACAGACCAATCTTACTCATGAGTCAGGAGTTTTAAACATAGTTTAGTTATGATGTTTTGGTTGGGACGGGAGGTAAATAAAAATATCCAGTATCACAACACAGCCTTGGTTTTCGATCAAGTAGAACCATACACTTTGCTAAGTCTGCAGTGACGATTAAAGTACGAACACAGTCTTTGTTGAATGCCAAGACCGATTCCACAGCAACAGTTCAACAGGAAAAGAGATTTGGCATTAATGTTTGAAGTCGGGCGTGCTTTCCAGCAGTAGGTGTTAGTTAATTCTCTCAGTTCCAGACTTTCCAGAGTGTTAAAGCCACCAAATGTAAATCAATTACATGCATCGAAACACAAATCCTATGTAGGAACAAAACATTTAAATAAACTATAAACCATGTGCCTACCAACCACTTATCGTCTTACAATGTACTTGTTATCCAACGAAGGTGGTAGATGAAAGTGGCTGCGTTCTGCTGAAATGGCATACTCAGTAGTAAAGTAGGTACTTTATTTTCAATAAGTACTTAACGAGTGCTAAAAGAGTAACGTACACTATAGCCTGGAATGAGTTTAGTATTTCGAATGTGACCAAACAATCATACGCTGCCGGAACGGCCTGATAACGGACAGGAGGCAAATGCCAAGTAACAAGAGGTTTATTGAGGAATACGTGTGATGATGACGGCTCTGGGAGAATGACGCCGGGACTTCGGTGGCAGCACAGACAGGTGAGTAGATCCCCTTGAGTGCAGTTGGGAGGAAGTGGTGATGAACTAACAATCCCCGTGAGTGCGGTTGGTGGAGAAGGTGATGAACTAACAATCCCCTGATGGGTTGTGTGGTGGAGATGGTGAAGGCGATAGATCCGTGCAATGATGGCAGTAATCCAGCAAGGACCCGAACAGGAAAAGAGCATACGCAGGGAACGCTGAAGGAACGAAACAGGACATGCCCACGCGGACCTCACACAACGATGTCTGACAAACAAAGAGACGAAAAGAACAGGGCATCAATAGGCTGTGTAATGGCTCAGATGCGCTGATCAGCGATCAGCGGGACCACCCACATGAAACAATGTAAAATTGACGTCAGAACAAACCAGCCGGAGACGGTTATCATGAACCTGACCTTACCCCCTCCTAAGGAGGCCTCACTTCCCGAACCCGAGCGATTGTAATCACGATAGAGAGTGATCCAGGATGTCCCTAAACAACTTCTCGTTTCACGGACCGTAACCTTCCAGTCCACCAAGTATGGAATGGTCCCTTCCGTCTAGAAGAAAGAATGTTGAGGGTTCCCCATTACGAGTCGCGGCGGGGGGAACCGGGGGGGTAGGCGGATTATACTAAGAGATCTGCTTTAAAACATGATGGAGGCCAGGTTTGAAAAGATGATCAATTGCGTTGAAGTGTGTCACTGATAGCAGGTTATTGATTTTAGGTGATGCACTATTTTTCAAAATTTGCTATCAATTGCTGTCAAAAATGAGTAGAAGTAGAAATAGCTATCTTTTTGATACTGCGTCCATCCGATCTGTCTGACCTCTTGACATCACTTGAGGATGTGCTAATCACCTTCCTGATATTAATGATCTTCTCAGAAAAGAAGGAAAGCAAACTCGGCATTTGCTAAACTGAGAGCATTTCACTGGGAAGCTAGAACTTAGTGGGCAGGTTTTGTCCGACTCTATTAAAAGACTGAACAAACTACATTAAACACCCAAGTGAGACAGAGTTTCTCCTGGAATAGTTGGTCCAACGGTTTTCTAGCGAAGCTCTGTCTGCCTATAGTCGGAAACGCCACGCCGAATATTTCAATTTCGTAGTTAACATGATTAATTTCTGTGTGTTTCACCCTTCTGTGTGTGTCCCAATGCCTTCTTGCCTCAGTTGGTGTACGTCTAAGTTTTTTTGGAAGTGTAATCGTGATCCATGATAACTGTCCACGTGTGTAACCATAGTATTCAAAAGTGGAAACCGTCATTAACAGGCGACAACAAAAACAGTAATTTCTCTGGATTGGGAACTTTCGAGAAAAGTAAGGACACAACTGCATGAAATATATACTGTAAGTGGAAACCGTCATTAACAGGCGACAACAAAAACAGTAATTTCTCATCTTTGCAATATTTCCCTCCTTTAAGTCACAGCAAAACAAAAGTTAAAACAGTGTTTTGGTTTTTTTTTTTTTTGTTACATGTTCCCACTACTCCTTAATAATACATTTTATTGAATTAATACTATCCTATCTTTTTTCTTGTTTTTTTTTCTTCCCCTCCTCCCGCCGAAAAGGTCCAGGCTTGTGACCCGGCCACAAACCAGAGGAAGTCCCACGTGACAGCTTTTTATTATTTAGTCCATCTTTTTTTAATCTCTGTACCCCACTGCGGCATACATGAAAAAGCCTACTCCCCCACAACGGACACTCCCCTACACATTAAAACATGTAGAGCAAACAGAGGGTTGTTTCCAGGAAAAAAAAACACATACACTGTAAAACATGTATCACTAAATAACACAGACCCAGCTTTTCAGGATAATGGGCATATCACTGGGTAACTAGTAACATACCCCCTGAACCAGTCAACCTTCGTAACAAAAAACGTACCCCCAACCTACAGTCCCACTTCCTCCTTTAAAGGCCCACCCCCCGTTCCTCAAAAAACCCTTGTAGCAAAAATGTTTATTACCTGATTATCGATGACGTATTTTTTTGTGGCCCGCTGCTGAGAAAGTTGTAACAACAACAGAGAATTATAATTATTTGTTCCCTATGAGAACCCCCAGGTAGGGGCAGAAACCAAGATTCCCATAAGAAAAAGAAAACAAAGAGGGACCGTTTTTTTTTTTACTATTTCCATAGAAAGAAAGTTTTTGGTTTCCTGTTTTTTTTGGCAGCACACAGTACTTACCTAACACCTTATCCTTTTGGCTTTCTTGTCTAAGTTGGGTTTTCTACAACATGACAGACCCCGGGACCAAACAGGACCCCAATCCCTCTAACTCATGGATTGGGCCCCCCCCAGGAGTTTTACTAAAACATAGTTGTACCCACGGATTGTTTTTGGAAACCAGAGGAACCACAACAAACAATTCCAGGTATCACAAATGGCCCATTCAGTCTTTGGTTTTTTCAATCCAACGTACGAACCATACACCTTTTTTTTGCTTAAGTCCTGCAGTGAGATTTAAAAGTAAAAGGAACACAGTTCCCTTTGTTTTGAAAATGCCAAAGACGAAATTTCCAACCATGGCAAAGTGTTCAACAGGAAAAAAGAAGTATTTTTGCGAACATTAAATGTTTGGAAGTCGGGTGCGTTTTTCTGCCCTGCTTTTTCCCCAGCAGTGAATTTAGTTTACTTTCTCCTCCCTCCCCCCTCAAAAGTTTCAGTTAGTTTAGAAAATTTTCTCTCAGTTATTTTTTTCCAGACTTCCTCCAGATGTTTAAAGCCACAAAGTAAATACATGATCGAAACCACAAATCCTCTGTATGGACTACCAATGTTATAACAAGCGCAACAAATTCAAAAGATATGAGTGACAGGTTTAATCTAAATAAAAAATATTTAGATGTTGCTGAGGAAACTTGCTCATTTTGTGGTCTTTGTGATTGTAGGATAACCAATACATTTTGGGTTGATTGAAATTCTTATATTTTTAACACTACTAATGTGACCCCCAGTTTTATCCTTAAATATATTTTATAACGAAAATCAAAAATTGTTATCTCTTGAATATTTTCAATTTCATTTTATGTGTGCTATTTTTTCATCCACAAGCAAAAGTGTCTTAAAATCTCCTTTGTTTCTCATTCTTCTTTTTGAATTTAAACTCTCATTGTTTCACTCCTTTGCTAAAAAATGCATTATGATAAAATATTCAAAGATATTCAACCTTGTCACTGTGCTTTTTTTCTGTGTATATAATCTCATATGATGAACGGAGGAAACCAGTTTTTTTGCCATTATGATTTGTTATTGTTAGATACAACCAGTTTTGCTGATCTTATCTGTATTTATAAATTTGGCAAATAATAATAATAAAACGATGAGAGCGACAGGAGTTCTAACACCTCATAGCATCACTAATGTCGCTGTTCTACTGCATGGTACGGCTCGGTATGGTTCACTTTTGGGGGGTTTTCCACTGGGTATAGAACCTGGTAGCTTTTTTAGTACCACCTTGGTTGAGGTTCCAATGTTGCTTTTCCACTACGTGGTACGACTTGGCTCGGCACGGCTCAGTACAGTATGGTACGGCTCGGCACCGTTGTTAAAAAAGGTGCGCTCATACAAAAGTTGCGTTACCAAAATGTGACGTAAACTCTGCTGATCACAGATTGGCCGGAGAGAATCGTCACTACCTGTGTTATTGAACTTGCGACACAAACACAAAAGAACCAATAGATTTAAATCAGCACAGCCAGCGAAGGATCAAACGCAACTGTTTTGAACGACCACACCTTTTTTAACAACCAAAAAGTTTTGTTGTCTGTTGCAGAAGTACATACGTTACTCTCGCTGATAGCAGAGGAGCGGATACAGCGAAAGCTTGATGGAGCGACTCAGAGTGAAAAAGTTTTTTTAGGAATCAGTAGAGACAGCGCAGCTATAACGATGTGAATAATCCTGCCCACTCTAAAGTGAAAATAAACAGTAGTGGAGATGCAAACCATGCCAAGCCGAGCCGTACCATATTGAGCCGTGCCGAGCCAAGTCGTACCATGCAGTGGAAAAGCTCCATAACTCAACAACCCTACCTAGTATGGTTTTCCTCAGCATTTGCAATGTTTGTAAGGAGACGTCGGGCAGCTGCTTGAAGATCTTGCCTTTGGAGAAAACTGTTAATTTTATACTAGAAAAATAAAAGTATTACTCTTTAAAAATTAAGATTACCCCAGAATGAACTGCATTGCTAGCCGACCCCAACACTTGGACGATAAAAACAACAACACACAACAAAAGATGTTTTTTAGTAAAAGCAAAATGTAATTTGTTTTGTCGTCATATTTCGGGCAAGTGTGTTCACATAGAGGTTTTCAAGCCGGTTGTGAATAATGTGAAGATTTAAATTCAAAGAGACAGGATAATCTGTTGCATGACCTGGTGTTTTATTCGGACCCAGAATAAGGTGAGATTAACATCATGAGCGCTAAACACTCATGCAGTGTGTGTTTCATTCATACTGGAAGCAAGAGGGAGCGCTTGCACAAAAAGTTTGAACCAGGAAATTCCTAATATGGACAAAAAGCTATTGCTGTTTGAAAACAGTTGTTTTCACAGAAAAACAGAAACGTTTGGAATCTCTGATGTCTGATTCATGCTGTGATGTGCTTATTTGCAATACTTAAAAAATCCTAAATGTCCCCTTTAAGTAAAAAAGGAGTTAATTCAGTAGTATGCAGGGAGGTTGGAGATATTTGATTTTACAAATTTCTTCTAGAGAGGACAGATTTGAACTGCTGTTAGTCAGGAGGATATAGTTTTAGTTTTTGGTTTTTACAAGGGTTACATTGGGCCTCATTCATGAAACTTGCATAAATATATGAGTAAATTCTGAGTAATTTGCGGTGTAAAACAAACCTTCCCGAAAAACTCTCCTCTAGATTCAACAAACTCTTTGTTAAACATCCGATCTGATAATTAAATGTGCACACTCATTCACAAATAGCATAATCCCACCTATGAATTACAGCTACACAAATTGCATGTCCAGGAACGCAGTAAGTGGAATATTCTGGTCTACTTTCTCAGGTTTTACTTCAGTAAATTGCATAAATGCAAAAGAAGACTAGGCTATACACCTAACAATAAATATTCAATAATGTGTGACCACCAAGAGTTTTTAGCCAGCTGAAAAAATGCCAGGCCCTCTTCTTAAAACGACCGGCTGGTGTTGCTTAAGAACACTTTGGGGCACAGCATTTTTCCAGCTAAGAAGCTTCAGTGCTATGGTATGGGATATTAATGGCAGCAACTTATTAGCCTACTAGTATCTCTAGTATTTAAGAATTTTACTAAATATAATAAAGCAGTATCCAATAATATTGACTTCTGCATCTGCTTCTGCAAAGGTTGTAGGAGTAGTTGTACAAGTAGGATGTTTAGGTATTTTTTTCCCATCCCTCCTCTATTTATGGCTTGGTAAATAGTAACAATGACGAGCGCTGCGTTTTACAATGATCAATTTGGCGGCAAAAAAAGTAAATAAATTAATTAAAAAAAATTAAAAATAAAGCTTTCTGCATTAATTCAGGCAGGCCTCATAGTCAAGCTCCCGCTATCGGTGATTGGCAAAATTCAAACTCGGCCACTATCAGCTGATCCGACTCTTAAGCTCTCAACTGGCAAATCTCAAACAGGGCACCTTACTTAAACGTGGCTTCTGTCTGCTTGCTTTGCTGCTTCCTCTGTATACTGCTTGCAAGATCTTCATGTATGTTGCCCGTACCATAAAAATGATGCTTGTTTTTGACGTTACTCACCCAACTGGTTATCATGCTTTTTGCGGCTAATAACGAAGACCCATGTGTTGAATCAGTCGAAGAAATCCAACTACATCAAAGCCAAAGAGAGGAAGCTATTCTCGACGAGAACAATATTTCTGTTTGTCGGAGCACTCGTTGGTCAAGTAAATCCTCTTGTCCTCCTGGCATTAGCGACTGGCCTCTGCCTAAGATATTGGAAGTTCTGTTTAAGAGCCATATTCCGGTTCCGACCGGAGTTACTCATGAGGAAATGTTTACCTGCTGCAATCTCCCATCAGAGAAGCCAAATCATTGCTGGGGATTATGTCAACCTTGTAAAAAATATTTACTGGTCCCAGAATTAAGTGACGGCAGGTTGTTGATTGGTGTGATGTGTCTGTGATGCTTAAAGACAATGACCCTCAGCTTTTCAAAAACTTTGACTCTAGCAGAATTTATTGTGGCATTTGGAGTATATAGAGATGTTATTTGCAAGGTTATATACATATTTAGCCATTATCGCCGACTTGCTCTCACATATGGAGGAACTGTCTTTTATGAATATCATAAGTCTTTCTCCACAAAAGCTGCCATGTTCATTCAGATATTCAATCAGACTGGACTGGCCTGTAGTTGGCTTAAACTCTCATCAGCAGACACTTTACTGGTCATCAAGCTCTCTCCTGCTCCATCTGTGGCTCTCATCAGCAGACACTTTACTGGTCATCAAGCTCTCTCCTGCTCCATCTGTTCCTAAAAACGGCTCAAGCTTGCAGTCCCCTGATCCTAAAGTAATGCCATTTGCCATTCCACTGTCTTACAATTTTTAATGAAAAAATGTTTGCAAAATTCTATGATTGTAAATATATTCATGTTTGTATTTACTGTGGAGATGGCCACCCTAAATCTGTGTGCCTGAGGACAAACCTGCTTTAAGAAAAAGGAGAAACAGAAATAAAACCATTAACCCCAGTCAACGTCCCAAAGCTGGGTCGGGCGTTGAGAAAACACCCTAATCTCTGTTTCGTCAATTACTTAATAACTGGTCTTGTTCAAGGTTTTATTGCATGGTTGTCCTGGATGCCTAATTATTCTCTAGTCTGTAAAAACTTGATTTCTGCTTTAAACAAGCCTAAAATCGTTGATTTCATTGTTAGAGAAGCAGGGTAAGGAAGGATTTATGATTGGGCTATTTGATGATCCACCCTTTCCAGACTATTGATCTAATCCTATAAGAATTACAACTCATAAATATTCAGGAAAAAAAGCATTTAATTATTGATCCTCCCCTCATCACGATGAAGCTCAAAGTGTTAACAGTCTCATTCCTCTAGCTCCTTTTGTACACAGTTACCCTGAAAGTGTTCATTCCTGCCTCAAGAGGGCAACAAAGAGAGGAAAGGTTAAGGTTGAGGTAGCATAAAGGAAGCATGATGATGGTTTGGGTTGAATGAGGGTGGATAGAGGCTGGAACATATTGTGTTAAAGATGTTTACAGATAAGCTCACAGAGGACTCTGTAATGGGGCTTTAGAGGAGAAAACGAGAGTTGTGATGATATATACTTTTTACCTGTGTTGGAGTATACTACCTGTGTCAGCTTACACCAGTGGACTTATTTGAAGTAATTGCCTATCTTCACTGCCTGCTGGGACATTGCAAAGACTGGGACTTTCTACAACATTCAGATAAGAAGATTTGCATTACAGACTGTATTTCTTTTCTCATACTGCAGTTACACCGTTCATACCTTATTTAGCTTTGTTTTCTTTTATTTGTGTTTTGAGTTTGAGTGTGATATGTTTATTGTTTTGTTTTCAGTATTGAGCTTGGTTATGTGAAATGGGGGGTTGGGGTTTCATCAGTATGTTTATTGTTATTGGTATTACTTAGTTTCAATATATATACTATGTGTTTTCACTCCCTTTTTGAGACTCTTAATTAATTTGAACACAACTATTGGCAAAAGTGAGAATTCCTTATTTTGTTACTTATCGTCTAGGAAATAAAAGGCGACTGGTGGTAGTTACACTTTTTCTCTGTTTTAACGATACCATTGATGGTGCAATCAAGTTCATAAAAAAGGGCAGATCGGGGGGGCATGGCTCGCAAAAGCAGAGCTATCAGATGCTTTTAAAGTCATGCCTTTACATCCATAACAATGGCATTTACTTTGGTGTTAAATGGAGAAATAAGTTGTATTTTTTCGCAGTTTTTTGGCTGTCGCAGTAGTCCAAAAATATTCGATACACTGTTATATACTGCAAACTGCGATTCGTATTTCATCTCTTAGATGATTTTTTTGCTAGTTGACTTCCCTCATGTAAAGCCGGACATTGCATTTCAGCGCTCAAGTACACCTTAATGATTTGGGTGTTTCTCTTTCTCTGTAGAGAAAACACTAGGTCCCCTTAAAACCATTGAATTATTAGGCATCACATTAGACTCTAACCTATTGCGAGCCTCCCTGCCCTCAGAGAAATTAAATCATATTAGAGAAGTCATGATTTAAAACACTCAAAAATCTGCATTTTTTTTTATAAAAGAGATTTGCTCTCTTTACTATCTCTTTACCATGTCAATATTATTAATAAGGGCGCTCCTCTGTACACGTTAATAAACCAGTCTTGAACAAGATGGTTAGCATTCTAAAACTGATAAAAACAAGGAAGGCACAGTCATTTCACAGATCAGAAGTGGGCTGGGGATCATACTCTAACGTATGATCTGCGTATCTAGTCAGGTAAAGCGGTTCCCGATTAGCGTAATCGCCATCACCTGCTTCAAATGGAGCGGCATTTAATAACGGAGCCGTAGATCACTGACAATGTACGCAATAGCCGCGTTGCTTATCCGCAGGCGATTCATCTTGCGATAATGAAACTCGATATTGCTTACTTGTCCGTGACACGGCTCGTCTATAAATGCCGCCCATTTGAAAGCAGGTGATGGCAATTTACGCTATCGGGAACCGCTTTACTGACGAGATAACAGCATGATCATATCGCTTCAGATATATCGCACCGCCTAAATCTAGAAGTCACCTTCTGAATGTAATCCGTTTTTTGTCCTGTATTCTTCCATGTTGGCCCTACTTGAGTAGCCGTCCACAAGCTGGTGCCCGCAGGACCCATCGTTTTTCACAGAGGAGTAAAAGCATTGTCCAAGGGCAGAGGGCTCGCGCAGAAAATTGGAACAACACCATTCGATATTAGTCCAAGCCCAGATAGGCATGACCACAAGGAAACACTACTACCAATGAGAAAAGGAGAGCACTACTCACCATGAGTGCAGAGGGGGTGTGTAAAGAAGCAAAAACATGGGTAGAGGGGGCTATAAGTTTTTCAAAGCAGAGTCGCAAACAATGTCAAAATCAGCATTCCAGCAGCATAACAGTTCTAAGCGGCTCCAATATGGTGATGTTAACTGTTTATTCGGACACTTCGCCCAAACATCCAAATAGTCACTGTTCCATTAAATCCCAAATTTTAAGTTCCAAGAAAACACATCAACATGAACCAATTGACTAAATGACAAAACAACTAAAAGCGTGAGAAGCGGCAGCCATTTCGCTTTCGGAGTGGGATAGAAACGTGATGAGTTTGATCATGTAACTCTGAGTCCACATGTTATAATAAACCGAAAGACCATCAACACCAAGTGTTAACTATAGAACTGTAAAAAACATGTTGAGGTGAGTGTCCGTGAACGCCCCGTAGACTCCTGAAGATCATGGTTTTGAAGCTCAAAGTGTGCAGAAGCGAGTCATTAAGCCATCTTGTCAGCCAGCGTCACGCCTGCGACTCTCCCGGACAGCCCGAAAATTCGAGCAAAACGTGAGGGGAGCTGGTTGCTGTGAAGCCATGCCCACCGAAGCCCAGCTACCCGGCAGTGTCAGCAGCAGCAATCCAGCTGTCACTCAAGTGTCCACGTCCTTAATTATGCAGAAATTTAAGGCTTAATATAATTAAAAAATAAATTCACCCCCTCACAGTTGTCATGAAGGGCAAAATTAGCAATATAGACCAAAAATCATTTTTTTTTTAACCACAGGCTGTAAACATGTTTTTTTTTCTGCTGTAAAGTTGGGCATTTTAACACATGGGGAGTCTATGGGATTGACTCTCTTTTGAAGTCAGCCTCAAGCGGCCAGTCGATGAATTGCAGTTTTAGTCACTTCCTTGTTGGCTTCACGAGAGAGAGCGGGAGGTTGCCGCTCGATTGTGACAGATGAAATGTTACTAACGTGTAACCATTAAATAACAAACATTAAGCATATGAGAGATGGAAACATACAATACCAACCCAAAATAATAAACTCACAATATAAAAACCATTTAAGCAGACTGTCCTCAACAAAAAAAAATGACCTCTATAGGTTATTTTAGAAAGCACCTTATTAATAAGACCTACAGTATATTTAAGTTTTAAAAGTTTAGTGCCCTCTAGTGGGCGTAAAATTATGACAGTGTCGTGGTATTGGTCTGTTGTCATGAAATGACTGTCATTACCAATCAAAATCGCGTGTTTATTTTAAATTCGGTTTGTGGACTTTTTACATGGTCAACACAATCTCATGGCTATTTAATCTAAATTGGTGCCTGTGTGCTGTGAATAAAAACAGTCCTCTGAAAAATGTTGTGCAGTTTTAAAGTCTTACTTGTTACTGCATTTTTCTTTTTTATGTTTTAAAAGCAATATCCTCGCACAGTATCTAGCAAGAGAAAAACAAATACTTGCCTGGCAAACAGCTAATCCCACAAACACACACAGACACAATTCCAGATTCATTTTTATTATGGAGCAGTCAGCTTTTAGTCCCAGCTGAAAAAATTACAGTACGATGATTCATAGGAAATATATAATTTTTTAGGTAAAATTTCCCCGTGTTGTAATTTTTACTAATGATGCTTTGGCAGATTTATGGCAACATATTGTATACATATTCTACGAGTATGGATTTTACATTTTGAGTCCATTTTTATAGTAAATAATTAGGTGGGATGCACCATACATGATACTGGTATCAGGCCCGAAACTGAGCTCCTGTACTCCATTAAAAATGCCCTGATACCAAATGCCGATACCACACAGCATGTGAGTGGCCATTTCAGACAAAGAAACACAGACAATAGAACCCCTTACGAAAAAGAAGTTTATTCAAGTGCTGTGAAAAATTATGTTATGTCTTCTTTTAAGCTAAAAAATAGGAAAGTATGCTTTAAGTTTACTTTTTTATGTACTTCTCCCGAAATGGGCTTTAATGTAACCCACTTTAGAAGCTACTTAAAATGACATTTTAAGTATACTTGACTTTTATACCCTTATACAAATTCTAAATATATTTTGAGCTATATCTCCTAGAATCCGTGTTTTCATTTGTTATATGAGTAGAGAGGCGCTAAGTAGACATCTCTACAGCACAGAATTTCCAAAAAAAAACAAATGAAGAAGAAAAAGAAACAACAGATTCTAACTTTACATGTAAATCTGCACGATCATCTGACATGAAAACAGCATCAAAACTGTAATTTTATGAATAAAAAATGTCGACTGATGAAGAAGAGTTTTATAATTACAGTCAAGCCTTTGGGATGTTGATCGACTCCATCTACGGTTTTGATTATCATTCTGAATCCATTTCATAGTCTTTTTCAGCTTTTTGTTCAAAATGGTTCTTTCTTATTTTTTACATGAAACACATTAAAGTGTTTAAAAAAATAATGCATGAAGCTTGAATAAAAATGTTTTTTTGTTACAAGCAAATGCCTTTTGTTCTTTCATGATGTTTTGTATGTGTCACGGATAATGAACCAGGCGTGAGTCCCTCCAGTGGCCCAGCAGAGGGCACCATCACCCGAAGCACTGACACTTACATGCATCCAAACACTCACAGCATTACACTGATACTGACTACATTACCCCATGAAGCCCCTGCACCTTTGGACTGGATCACCGGCCAGGTGTTCCCTATCAGAGACTTGCCCATGTAAGCACATACCGGTTTGCCATCACCTCATTGCGAGGTCTTGTGGGTACTGCCCGGCTAACATTTCTGAGCGGTTTATACCCTGTCTTGTTTCCCCAGTTGCCTACGCTTGTTGTTTATATCGATCTGTGAACCTTTGCTGCCTTACCTTTGACCCTTGATTGTTATAACGGACTGTGTACTGCTTGTTACCGTTAACCCCGACCCACTGCTTGGTATTGACTACGTTCTTTATATTCCTTTGGACACTGGGTTTGCTGATCCTGACCCTTCGCCTGTAAGAATGACTACAGTGTTCAAATAAAAGCTTGCAAATGGATCCCAAGTCGAGTTATTCAGCGTTACAGAAGACCTCGCCCCGGACAAGATCAGCAGCAGAGATATGAACATCTCTGCACCAACCTGACAGCTCAGGCAAGTCAGATCGCTGCTAATCAGCAACAGTTAAATCGTCTTACCGCCGTCACGGAGGAATTGGTGACAGCTATCATTAAGAATCTCCACAGTCCCTGTGTCACAACACCCGCGCCACCAGCGGCCCGGCCATTACACATGCGGTTCCCACGCCCTCTCCAGATTAACCCACGACTGGCCGTTTCCTGCGAATTTCAACGGTTTGACCCTAATAAATGTAAGGGCTTCTTACTTCATGTTCGCTGTTTGTGGGAAAACAACAACCCATGGCTCTATTCCACTGACAACGTTAGATTGCTTTTGTTTGCTCTTTGTTAACCGGGAAGGGCCTCTTGACTGGATTACCGCTGTATGGCGCACGGATGGGTCATCTTTCTCCTCTCTTCAACGATTCCTCACAACGCTTCCGTGAGGGTTTTCGATCATCCCAAGGAGGGAAAGAGCGCTGGTGAACGCTTGCTAGAGCTCATCTCAAAGGGGAATCTTCAGCTGCTGGAGTATGCTATGAACTTCCGCACACTGGCAGCACAAACGACCGGGTGAGTGACACCTTAAAAGTTCTTGTTTCCGGAAAGGTTTAAGTCATGAATTACAAACTGAAACTGGCCAGGTCGAGATGAAGGGAAACAGTTTGAATGATTTCATCGAACTGACAATGAGCAATTGACAATCTGCAACGTCACGGTAAACCCCGTTCTCGTGTCAGCACTGCCATTAAAGCATTTCAGGTCTGTTGAAAGACCCTGAACCTATGCAAGTTAATTCCTATATCTCTCATCTGAAGAAAGGAATCGTCGCTTGGCAAAATCGTCTATGTCTGTATTGTGGATCCCCCAGGTCATCAACGAGCCAGCTGTCCTTCTCGTCCCTCATCTGTCTCGCCCAAATTGGTGAGTGATCCTTCCACTCTCTCCATCCTGTAAACTGTGTGATTGTACCCCTGAAACTAACCCATTAACAACGTTCAAGTGACCACATTTGCTTTACTGGATTCTGGAGCGGGTCGGGACTTCATGTCAGCTTGAGTTTGCAAGAACAAACAAGTATCATCTAATACCCTGTGCTAACTCTCTGTTCTGTAGCTACCATAGATGGTCGTCCCCATGGAACTGGTATCATCACTCCTTACTCAAACGCTATATCCATGAACACCGGTTTACTGCACCCGGAGGTCATCAGTTCTACGTTCTGCCCACGTCTAATACACCCATAGTTCTTGGGACTACCATGGCTGAGACTGCACGATCCACTAGTATCATGGAGGGAAGGTCAGATATTAAAGTGGAGCACTAAATGTCAAACAAAATGTCTATCCTAACCATTTTCTCCTCTCCCAGGTGCACTCGTTGGTGATTACCGAGGAGTCATCCGAGGTTCCAAATCTACCAGCGGATATCACGATCTCAAGTGCAGCATTCAGCAACACCCAAGCAAAACACATGTACCATCTCATCGACCCATGGACTGTGCTATTGATCTCCTACCAGGTCACACATCCACCCAAAGTCGTGTGTTTTCCACTGTCACTCTCCAGAATTCCGAAGCCATGACTAAATACATCAAGGAAGAGTTGGGAAAAGGCTTCCTACGTCCTTCCACTTCCCCTGCATCCGCTGGTTTCTTCTTCGTCAAGAAGAAAGACGGCAAGTCTGAGACCCTGCATTGATTACCGTGGTCTCAACGAGATCACGGTGAGGTACCGTTATCCCCTTCCCCGTGGTTCCAGCTGCATTAGAACAACTTCGCACTGCCCAATACTACACCAACTTGACTTACGCTGTGCTTACAACCTGATTCGCATCAGGGAGGGTGACGAAATGGAAAGATGGCCTTTCTACAACCAACGGGCACTATGAATACCGGGTTTATGCCGTTTGGACTGGTCAATAGTCCGTCCATCTTCCAGGCTTTCATTAAATGGATGTCCTTTCAGGGACATGCTGAACAACGGTTTGTTGTGTCTACATTGACGATATCCTTATCTACTCTACTCCAAATACCCTACAGGATCATATTCAACACGTCAGAACTGTTGCTACAGCGTCCTCATCGAACATCAACTGTACTCCAAAGCCGAGAAGTGTGAGTTTCACACTACAATCCACTACCTTCCTGGGTTATGTCATCAGTTCCGGGGGAGTTGCCCATGGCACTCACGTACACTGATACTTGACTAATTACCCATAACCCCGTACCCTTGGACTGATCACCGGCCAGGTTTGGGGGTTCCCTATCAGAGACTGCCATATAAGCCAGACCTTTGCATCACCTCATTGCGAGGTCTTGTTACTGCCACGGCTAACATTTCTGAGCGGTTTACCCTGTCTTGTTTCCCCAGTTGCCTACCTTTGTTGTTTATCGATCTGTTGAACCTTTGCTGCCTACCTTTGAACCCTGATTGTTATACGGACTGTGATACTTGCTTGTTACCCCGACCCACTGCTTGGTATTGACTACGATTCTGATATTCCTGTGACACTGTGTTTGCTGATCCTGACCCTTCGCCTGTACGACTACGAGTGTTTTCAAATAAAAGCTTGCAAATGGATCCCAAGTCGAGTTATTCATCGTTACAGTATGTTCAGATATTCATGTAATAAAATATATACACATTAAAACCTAAACAGGGACATAGTAGTATAATTTAAGTATGATGTAAAGTTCACTTAAAGAAAACCTATGAGTATACTTGCAGTATAAAACTACAAGACTAGTAGTTTACTGAGACTATACTTCAAAGTGTACAAAGTATTTAATTAGTAAACTATCAGTATACATATAAGTTCACTTTTAGTATAATTGCAGTACAAACATAGAGGTAAACTAGTAGTGTACTCAAAGTTTGCTACTGTTATACTTAAAGTATACTTAAAAGTATACTTTTATATACTAGAAAGTATGCCAATTTAGTCCCAAGGAGTATTAAAACACTACATTTACAAGTATACTGTGTTGACATGTATAAATAGTATGCTCTCATTTTGTATTTGTCTTTTTGTTTTTTTTCTATTTGGGACAGGCAATCCAGTCACACTGTGAGATGCCATGTGACCTATCAGTGACTGAATGAAAGCACGTGTTTTTTTCTGTTTTAATATAAAAATGCGCCAGTCAGAGCGACTGTGCGGTTGGTAAAGACGTATCTTCTCGTCTGTTATTTAGCGTACTCTGTTAATAGGTTATGGGCCCAGAGCAGAGTAGAAAATGTTTTGAGTGTTAAGACGCTGGGTAAAAGTCGCGACGGATATAGCATGTACCCGAGTCTTTCAACATGACAAGATGAGATAAAGAAACTGTGACAAGCCGCTGGTCTCGATTAGACTTTGACGGAGACGAGAAAAACTATGAGCTATAGGAGACAAAGTTTTTGGGCCATCTTTATTTGCAAGGAAGAATTTTGAGAAATCTGAGTGATGGACTCTTTAATAGCAATGGTTCTGAAAGGACTTCCAGAGACATTTAAGCCATTTACCATTCATGTTACCCAGAGAGATGGATAAATTGACTTACAGGTGTGTCACAGGTGTGGTACAAAAGGCCACAAAGCAAGGACATGTCAGCGTAAACAGTGGTGTAGTCAGTGTAGAACAGGGGTTCCCAAACTTTTAAGCCCGCGACCCCCATGATAAATGCGCTGCTGCCCCGCGACCCCCCCCCCACCTCAAAACAACCCCTTTTTTTGGAGCCTCCAACAAACACCTTTAACTTTAGCAAACAGCGGGATACGTTGTATTGCTACGCGTGATGTACGTACGTAACTTGATTGTGATTGACGCTGACGTAATCTCGTAATGTCTGGGACAAAATTACAAATTGAATATATATATATATATATATATATTATATATATATTATATTTTTATTTGTATCAGACTTTCTGCAAACACCATTTAACAAGTATTGAATTAACCCTTTCACACGTAAGTTTAAAATATTCTGGCTGACCCCCCCAGCGTGAGTTTTTCAACGCGATCGTTATTTAGATGTGTCACTTTATGGTTTCCATGGTGACGCGTCATTGCTTGTCACGTGACACACCGCAGAAACAACAGAGCTGAATGAATGATGATCTGCTTTTATGTTCATTTTTTTCCTTTTTTATTCAAAATATTCACAAATTTGTTAGATATGGCATGAAATAGCTGACATCCGATTTTCAAATATATGCAAGTGGAAGTGTTTTGTTGTTTAACCACCTTTGACAGCACAGGACGGCATGTCAAAGCAATGCTAAGAAAGGCTTAATGATGGATGCAGGTGCAACCTCACACATCATCAACATATCCTGTACATCCCAACATATCCACAGGACATTTTCTCTGTGAAAGCAGCCACATCGAATGGAGCGACGGTAATCTTCAAAGAAGGGAAGAACGTTCTGCTACATAAAGACGGTACCAAATTCCCCATACATGTGCACGACAAACCGTACTACTTGCACACAATAGACAATGAATGTGTTGATCAATGTAAGAAGTGTTATGATTTGCAGACATGGCATGAAATATTAGGGCACTACAATCATGGGGATATAATTAAATTGGAGAAAGTTGTTGACGGTATGCAAATTAAGGGTAAGGATAAACCTATCCCACGCTGTGAAATTTGCACACAAGGAAAGTTTATTCAAACTAGAAACAGAGGGCCAGATGCAAGAGCCAAAGCAGCCCTAGAAATGATTCATACAGATTTAGCAGTGCCTATAGACCCAGCATCTAGAGACGGTCATAAGTATGGCATCTTTCACAGATGATTTACTCCAGTGCAGTGAAAAACAAGAGTGATACAGTGACTGCCACAGAAAATTTCCTTGCCGATATGGCTCCATATGGAAAGGTAAAATGCATAAGGTCTGACAATGGTACAGAATTTACTGGAAGGGAGTACTAGGCATTATTAAGCAGAAACTGTATTAGACATGAGACCTCAGCGCCGTACTCTCCACACCAGAACGGCACGGCTGAGCGGAATTGGAGAACTTTATTTGACATGGCTAGATGCATGTTAATAGAAAGTGGGTTACCAAGAACATTGTGGACATATGCAGTCCAGACAGCTGCTGTAGTGAGAAACAGATGTTTCAACACTCGCACTAAACTGACAGCTTTATTTTTATGTTGACAGGTAGACAGCCTAACATTTCAAGGATGCAGAAATTCGGAGTAGCATGCTATGCTTACATACATGACAGAGGGAAGTTAGGAAAGTTGGATTCAAGGTGTGAGAAGGGTATTTTTGTTGGATTGTTGGATTCGGAAATTACATCACCAACGTGAGAAGCGTGTTGGTAAAATACTGCTTGGATCATCCAGCAAAACCTAACAAATAGTATGATTTTTTTGGTGCATTTGATCAGCGGTTTGCCTCTGCCGTGTGCCTAAAGGTGTTTGCAACCCTACGGCATTATTTTAGACGGAGACTCTTGTAACAAGTTTGTATATTTGGCCTGGCACGGCTTGGCTTCCTACGTTCGGCGTGACTCGGAGAGACGCCAAACAAACATCTCAGGATGCCTTGGGGTAAAAGTGGAACTCCTCCTGCGGGGGAAATGCAACAACCTGCGCAAATTGCTGCCATAGAGGACACAGTAAGCAAACAGATTGATGCACTTTTCCAGGATTATGGCTTTATTCGTAAAATTGGTCAATTATTGGTTGACTCCTTGATTGAACCTATTAAACAAGCTATTACTGCCTCTATCGCCGAATCTGTAAAAGACTCACTGAAATATGAATTGCAAGACACAGTTTACAAAGTAATCGATCTACAAAACAAATATAATGAAATGGAGGACATCTTGGATGAGCAAGAACAGTATTCCAGGTGAAACTGTCTTGTCCTCTATGGTGTCCCGGAGAATGACCGTGAAAATACAAGTAATGTGATTATGAACATTATGAAATCCAATCTTAATATTGATGTGAAGCCTGGAGACATCGACAGGTGTCACCACTTGGGATCCAGATTTGGGAAGGAAAGACCAAGAGGGATTATAGTCAAGTTTTCTAATTATAATATTAGAGACATGGTTTATAGGATGAAAAAAACGATTAAAGGGATCAACACCAAAGATGTACATCATGGAGAGCTTAACTGCGAAGCGGGCCAAACTACTGGACGATCTGCGGAAAAAGTATAAGGACAAACTTGCTGCCAACTGGACTCAGGACGGACGCCTGTATTTACTGACCAAATCAGATCAGAGGCATGTTTTAAATAAGCCGTCTGATGTAAAAAAAAACTGCGTCTATAATCCTGGACTGTGTAACGACTAGTTGACTATAAACTAAGTGAGTAAATATATATCTTTGCACTGATTTGTTGGCTCTGATCCAGCAAAAGTTATATATATATTTTGTTATTTACCATCGAGAAATGGATTTTATAGGTTCTATTTGGGGTTTAAAATGTTCTAAAACTTACACTATGGGATTTCAACCATTTTTTCATATAGATATTACATGGGTTTGATGAATTAATTACCTTTAGGAATCAAGTGCTTGACCAATATTGCTTTGAAAAACTCAGATGTAAATGTGTCTTGCCTGAAAACTTAGTAGAGTTTGATAAACTTCCTTTTTCTTTATTACATCTTAATACGAGAAAGCCTAATAAAGCATCATAATGACTTACTATCTCTCTTAGCGAGTATAGATCATAAGTTTAATATTATCGGATGCAGTGAAACCTGGATAAATGAGCGGACATATCTGAACACACTCAACATGGAGGGCTATGTGCTGTATAATAAAAATAGAACAAGCAGACCGGGTGGGGGCGTGTGCTTATATGTCAACATACAGCAGAGTGTAACTGTTCGGGATGACCTACTCTTGGAGGATGGGTTATCAGATTCCTTATTTATTGAAATACATAATGAAAATATGAAAAGTATAAATGTTGGAATAGTCTATCGACCTCCTGGCTCTGACTTAAATTGTTTCTTGACCAAACTGGATGAAATATTAAGTAGCACCAATTACATGAATAAACATTGTTTTATTCTTGGTGATTTTAACATCAACTTAGCTAAAGATGACGGTGCGAAAAATGATTTCTTAAATTGTTTGTATTCTTCAAATTTTTTTCCAACTATAAGCTCATATACGAGAGTAACAGAAATAACTAACTCCACCACTGATAATATTATTACAAATATAAATGTACATTTTGACTCAGGTGTAATTATGTCAGATATTACAGATCATTTTCCAATTGTACTTTTCATAGACCTGGATACTAAGATCAGGCAACAAACAAAAGAAGACATTACCTCTTAAAAAAAGCATAAAAGTATTAACAGGAAACTATTTAGATAAACTGCTTGGTAATCTTAGGCATAAAACCATGGGATTCTGTATATTAGCTGGAATACTCCGGAAGAAGCCTATAGTGCTTTTATTAATGAATTAACCAACAGTATTAATATCACAATACCGGAAAAAATTGTTAAAGGAGATACAAGCAATCAAAATACTTGGCTTACAAAGGGAATCCTAAAATCAATTAAAAGAAAAAATAAGCTTTACAAATGCTACATTAAAAATCCAACTAATGACAATAAAGAAAAATATTTTACATTTAGAAATAGACTCACAAAGTTATACGAATAAGGAAGCGGAATTACTACACTGATTTAATTAAGGCTTCTCGTGGTGATCAAAAGCGATGCTGGAGAGTACTAAATACCGTGCTCAGCCGGGATCCAAAACCAACTGTCCTTCCAGAAACTAATGTCAAATATAATGATAATCACAATCTCAATGATGACGATCTTGCCAAAGGTTTTTAACAATATTTTATCTCTATAGGCGAAACTCTTTCGAAATCCATAAATCCTCCACCCCACAGGGAGCTTCATACCAACAATATTTAAAAAGGGAATTATGTGAATTCATTTTTTTTAACACCTACCGACAAAATGGAAGTTTTGAAAATTATTATGAATATGAAAAGCTCTTATACTGCAGGCGTGGATGATATATGTAGCAAAATTGTTAAATCTATTGCAACTGAAATCCTAGATCCACTTGTCTATTGTATAAACCTATCTCATGGTGTAGTACCAAAAATGACAAAAATTGCAAAAGTTATACCTATTTATAAATCTGGTGATAAAAAAATAACTTACAACATTATCGCCTATATCCATTTTGCCTACTTTTTCCAAGGTGCTTGAGAGGTTTGTGTACAATAGACTTAGTGGTTACCTGGATAAAATGAATATACTCATTCCATCTCAATATGGATTTAGGAAAAAGAGCTCTACTTGTTTGGCAATTCTGGATCTTATCGAGAAAATCAATGACGCTATAGATAATGGTGAGACTGGTATTGGTGTATTTTTAGATTTATCAAAAGCCTTCGACACCATTGATTTAGAAATTTTAATTGGGAAATTGTAACACTATGGTGTCAGAGGGAAGGCACTCAGCTGGTTCAAAAGCTACCTAACTGAAAGGGAGCAATTTGTCCAAATAAACAGTAGTTATTCAGATTGTACAGAAATTGTTTGTGGAGTCCCTCAGGGGCTCCATATTAGGTCCACTTCTTTTTATTTTGTATGTAAATGACATTATAAGTTCATCAAATATTTTCCATCAGGTTGTCTTTGCAAATGACACTAATCTCTTTTTGTCTCATAAAAATCTTGACATTTTACAAAAGCTTGTTAATGAGGAATTAGTTAAAGTAGATAGTTGGTTTAAATACAACAAATTATCTGTAAATGTATCTAAAACCAAATTTATTATATTTCATTCAAATAGAAGTCGGACAAACATTGAAAGTATACAAATCAAAATACATAATAAAGTAATTGAAAGAGTAGAGAACATCAAATTCTTAGGAATTTATTTGGATGAGTCCTTAAACTTCAAACAACATACAGAGTTTTTAATAAAGGAATTGTGAAAATATGTTGGTTTGTTTTATAAATTAAGATATGATCTTCCTTTTGATGCTCTTCTAACATTGTACCAGTCACTTTTTGAATCACATTTAAATTACTGTAATATTTATATGGGGTGTAACACATATCCAAGTCATCTTGAAAAATTGCAGATTCTAGAAGAAAGTTATACGTGTTATATCATGGGCAAATTATGATGCTCCCTCTGGTCTGCTTTTTTTATAGGTATAAGCTTTTGAAGCTCGCTGAGTGCAATAGTTTTCAAAATGCTTGTATTATGTATAATGTAGTTCATAAATTGCATCCAACACTTTGTCATCTCATTCCAGTAACCTCGTGTATTCATGACCATAACACTAGAAGGACAAATCTATTATGGGGGAAAAAGCGTAAGATGAAGTGTACTAGCTTTAGTATTGTTGTTGGTGTGGTGGGTGGATTATTATTTGTTGTTATTAGTGCTGATTATGTGTCTTAAGGGCCCTATTTATAAGCCGGTATGGCTTCTGGGTAGTCCTTTTTTTACAGGAACTTGTAGTGTACTGTGAATAAACTGTGAATCGAAAACCAAAAAAAAAAAAAAAAAAAAATAGTCCGGCATACATGATTTACTATCCTAACAGCAAGAAGGTACAGATATGCAGACTAGTGGAGTTTGTATCCAAAAGTACTGAGACTATACTGATAGATGATGATGATGGTTTTGAGACCAGAAACAATCCTCTCAGAGAATCTGTGAAATCAGAATCAGATGTTAGTTCACAAAGTACTCAAGAATCAGTAGTGTATAGTAACCAAACACAACAGGAAGAAGATAAACCTGACAGGAGAAATCCTGCAAGAGACAGGAAAGGGCCATCTTATTTGAGTGACTATGTTTGTGGTATTGAAGGTGATGTGACTAATATTGATTACTGTTACAGACTTGTGTGTAATGTACCCCAGACCTACAAAGAAGCTGTAACATCAGTAAATGCAAATGAATGGGTTAAAGCTATGGATGAGGAAATGCACTCATTGAGAGAAAATATTACATTTACCCTGACTAACCTGCCTGATGGTAAAGAAGTAGTGGGGGGTAAATGGGTCTATGTAATTAAGAAAAATAGTGATGGATCAGATAAGTACAAAGCAGGATATGTTGCTAAAGGGTACAGTTAAGAGAAAGGTGTAAACTATGATAAGACTTTTTCTCCAACTGCTAGCATGACTAGTATCAGAGTGTTGATGCAAAAAGCAGTTCAATAAAATTTGATTGTTCATCAGATGGATGTAAAAACAGCATATTTACATGCGCCAATAGAATGTGAGATTTATACAGAACAGGCAGAGGGTTACAAGGTAAAATCTCAAGGCAATGAAAAATTGGTGTGTAAACTAGAAAAATCACTGTATGGACTTAAACAGTCTGGCAGAAACTGGAACAGAATGTTACATGAATACCTATGTGAAAACCAGTTTGTTCAAAACCCAGCTGATCATTGTGTTTACACAAAAGTTACAAAAACTGAGAAAGTTTTCATAATTATTTGGGTTGATGACTTTATTATTGCTGCCAGTGATCTGAGTGTGCTTAAAGATGTGAAAGAGATGCTCATGTTAAAGTTTAGAATGAAGGATTTAGGAAAACTGACACATTTTCTTGGAATAAACTTTGAGCAAGGTGTTGATTTTGTCAAAATGTCACAACACGAGTATGTTGAGTAACTACTTGAAAAGTTTGACATGCAAAACTGTAAACCCAGAGCCGTTCCTTGTGAGCAGAAACTAAGTTACACTGAGAATGCTGATGTAATGGGTGATGTCAGGAAATACAGGGAAGCAGTAGGTAGCTTAATTTACCTGGCAACCTGTACAAGGCCAGACCTAAGTTTTGTAGTGAGTAAACTGGCACAATATTTTAATAAGCCAACTATAGAACAGTGGAATACTGTAAAGCATGTTTTGAGATATTTGCAAGGCACCAAAGACAAAGAACTGTGTTACAGGAAAGGTGCAAATAAGAAAGTTATACATGCATACAGTGATGCAAATTGGGCAGCAGATGTTAATGATAGACGGAGTTTAATGTTTGTTTAATGTTTATTTAATTTCGGTCCTCACAGACAATCAATCATACAAAAATAAATAAAGTTGTACATAATAACCGAAAAGGTGTAGGCTGAAGCCTCTGCTTATTAAGCCTACCCTTTGTACATAATTATCAATCAAATGAGCGGCACTTTTTCACTAGTAGCGATTAATACAAGGCACACATATACAAAGTATATAAAGAAAAAATAAAATAAAATAAATTATAATACCCGTTAAATTAAATAATCATTAACCACCTTGTTTTTTAAACATTTTCTTAAATTTACAAAGTGAATTACACAATTTTAATTCCGTATGCAAATTATTCCATAGATTAACCCCTTTGACAGATATGCATCTATTTTTTGTATTAGTTCTTACTCTTATTTTTTTAAACATATGCATTCCTCTTATTCCATACTGACTTTCTCTTATTTCAAAACAGCCTCTGGATACAGTTTGGAAGCAAATTACTGTAGACTTTATACATTGTCTGTACAGTGTAGAAATTTACTAAATCAAAAAATTTTAAAGCATTTAAGTTACTAAACAATTGATTAGTTGGCTCGTGATAGTCAACATGCTTTATAATCCTTATTGCTCTTTTTTGTAACATATATATTGGATTTATATTGGTTTTATATGCATGTCCCCAAACCTCCACACAATAGATCATGTATGGAACTATGAGGGCACAATACAAAATATATAATGAATTTTCATTCAGAATATGTTTAGTTTTATGTAATATTGCAATGGATTTGTGACATTTTTCTTTTTACATGATTAATATGTGGTTTCCAACTTAATTTATGATCTATTATAACACCTAGAAATTTATTTTCATATACTCTATCTATTTCCTCATTGTTAATCCTAATTTTAACTTTATTAATACTCTTTCGATTACCAAATATTATGAACTTTGTTTTACTTAAATTCAATGACAATCTATTATCATCAAACCATTTTTTTAAGATCATCAATTCAATTTCCACTGTATTCAGAAGCTGTTCCAAATTTTCCCCCTGAACAATATAAATTAGTGTCATCAGCAAACAAAACCATTTTTTTAATATTTTTGACACTTCACAAATATCATTTATATACAGTACAAACATTATGGGGCCTAACACCGAGCCCTGTGGAACACCAACAAGTTACTTTCATTAAATCTGATCTAACATCATTTATTTGGACAAATTGATATCTGTCATCAAGGTAACTTTTTTAACCAAAAATAGGCTTTGCCTCTTATACCATATCTTTCCAGTTTCCTCATTAATAGACCATGATCAATAGTGTCAAAAGCTTTTTTAAATCCAGGAATACCCCCAAAGTATATTCATTATTATCCATTGAAGTGGAAATCTCTTCTACCATTTCCATCACTGCCATTGAAGTTGACCTATTTGCTCTAAAACCATACTGATGTTCACTCAATAGTTTATGTTTGTCTATGAAGTTGTCTAGCCTACACACAAATAGTTTTTCCAAAATTTTCGAGAACTGGGAAAGCAGAGAAATTGGTCTGTAATTGGAAAAAAAGATGTCTATCACCGCTTTTAAAGATTGGAATAATTTTAGCTATTTTCATATTATTTGGAAATATACCTGTTAAAAATGATTGATTACAAATATATGTAAATGGTTTTACTATATATTCTATGATATTTTTTAATAATGACATGTCAATATCATTACAATCAGTTGATTTTTTATTCTTACAATTATTAACAATATCAAGTATTTCCATTTCATGAGTTCCCCTAATAAATATTGAATGGATATTACTAGGGAATATATCTACTTCATCTGGCCTTTCCTCATTTCTCTGCTCCACAATCTCTTGTGCTAACTTATAACCAACATTTACAAAATACTCATTAAATGTATTGACAATGTCATTCACTTTATTTATAATTCCTGATTCATCATTTACAAAATAATTAGGGTAATCTACTTTTCCTCTATTTGTTTTTATTATACTATTAAGTACTTCCCATGTTTTTTTTTGTATTACTCTTATCTTGTTCAATAATGTATGATAATAATCCTTTTTACTACTTCTTATAATACTTACTAATTTATTTTTATAAATTTTATAATTATTTTCAGCTTGTTTTGTCATTGTTGTAAGTACTACAGGTCACTGCATTAGCCTAAACAGAAATGGTCCATTGGTCTCATGGAAGACCAAAAGGCTGCCTACTGTTGCACTTTCCACATGTGAGGCTGAGTATATGGCGTTAGCTGCAACAGCAATTGTTACAAAACATTGATGGTATGATGTATGAGTCTATAGTCTATGAAGACAATCAGGGTGCTATAGCTTTAGCGAAAAATCCTGTGTATAGACAAAGATGTAAACATGTTGACATTAAATACCATTTTGTGAGGTCTGTAATTAATGAAGGCAGAATTAGTCTGGAGTACTGTCCAACTGAAGATATGTTTGCAGATGTACTAACTAAACCAGCAATAAAGCTTAAGTTGATGAAATTTAATTTGTTTATGTTCGGTTTATGAACTTTGTATATATGAGCTGTGGACTGATGAAATAACAATGTGAGAGCAAGTGGGGGTGTTGACATATAAATAGTATGCTCTCATTTGTATTTGTCTTTTTGTTTTTTTTCTATTTGGGACAGGCAATCCAGTCACACTGTGACATGTCATGTGACCTAATCAGTGACTAAATGAATGCACGTTTTTTTTCTGTTTTAATAAAAATGCGCCAGTCAGAGCGACTGTGCGGTTGGTAAAGACGTATCTTCTCGTCTGTTATTTAGCGTACTCTGTTAACAATACTACTAGAACACTGATATTTGCATACTTGCTACATAAAGTATACTTAAAAATATACTTGAACTTTACTTAAGTATACTTAGTAAAATAAACTTGAAGTATACTACTTTTTCGTAAGGGACAACAGACAGCAGAATGAAGTTATTCGAGATTAAGGTTGTCTACATAGGATATCTATACAATGAATATAATGTTAAACATTCAGTATTAACGCCTGTATAGTTGACGTGTGTGAGCTGATAAAGCACGTTGAGTGGATTGAGCGCGCAGCGGCGGAGATAAGCGAGCATGTCGAGTGAATATAGATTTCATCACTGGAAAGTTTGTAATTCGGTTGGATACATCTAAAACAAATAATTAAAACAATGCACAAGTTACTTAATGGTAGGGAGAGAGAGAGAGTGTGCACGCTCGCGGACTTCTGTTGTGTGATCTTTGATGTTCACTCACTTAGCACACACATTTGGATTAAAATTAAATCATAAAAAATACCATTTTATAGTGGGCATTCACTATAAACAGTTTATTTTCAACCTTAGGCATACATGACTTTCTGGTGAAAGTGAATCTAGCAGCCTGTGTGTAATGCGTTAGACAGTACGTCACTACTGTCCCTCTCATTCTGCAACAGTACAAATATATGAAAGTAAAAGTCGTGACATTTGCCAAGTATGGCAACCCATACTCGGAATTGGTGCTCTGCATTTAACCCATCCAAGTGCACACACACAGCAGTGAGAAGTGAACACACCGTAAACACACACCCAGAGCAGTGGGCAGCTATATTATGTGCAGGGGGAGGGGATGGGGGTTCAGTGCCTTGCTCAAGGGCACTTCAGCCATGGGTATTGAGAGTGGAAGAGAGCGCTGTTCATTTACTCCCTCCCTGCCAGCACCTAGACTCGAACCGGCAACCTTGTTTCAGATTAAAAAAAAATAAAACAACGCAACTTCTATTTGTGAAAATATCACAGGAGATTTATAACGAGTGGTTCCCTGCATTATTACAACAAAGCGCGTGATTACAGTACTAAGTTGCTGCAACGGAGCAGCTCTAATGGTATTAAATTACAGATGATGAACCATATAGCAAAAAAAAACAAAGAAAGTAACAATAATTTGTAAAATACATTTTAATGGGTATAATTAAGTGTGTAAATAACCGAAGCATATACAGTCATACCAAAAATTATTCAGAGACCAGATATATTTTTTTATATTCTCTTACTAGTGGTTGCAGGACACTATTGGTTCATTTATGTAAGTGAGGATAGCAAAATAAAGTAAACTGTGACAAATTATACCCAAAAATTCTTCAAACAGTGGACTACCAGTAAAAGTGATACAAATTTGGGACCAAAAATTATTCAGACCAAGTCTGGGGAAAAAAACTGAAGTTCAGGTTTGCATGAACCTGGATGACAGCACACCCAGGAGACTACAGGCAGTCATTAAAGCTAAGGGTTGCCCGACTAAGTATTGATAGTTGTGTAAATACTGTCATACAAACAGCTGTCTGAATAATTTTTGGTTGATTGTAATCCATTACATACCTTTCTATCAAAGTTATCTAACATTAGATGAATTTGTTCTGACACAGTTTAACTATGAGTTTTTGTCATATTTTATTACCATCTTCTAAACTATAGAGAATAAACTGTGATAATATGAAATGTTGAAGGTGTCTGAATAAATTTTGGCTTGACTGTATCTATTTAATAAATTAATCTAACCACCTAACATCATACATACTCTTTTGGTTTCTGTACCCAATATTTACAAAAATGTACAAATGCAATAAAAATATCAGTATCTGTACTCGGTATAAAAAATAAATAAATAAATAAAAGTATCAGTATCGGGCAAGTACTGAAAAAAGTGGTATCGTGCATCCCTAGTAATAATGCTGTGAAAACTACAGAAACTTGTTAGAGTGGTATTACTTTAGGTGCAGAAACACCTGCTGAATGTCATATCATTCAGTTCAGAAACTTCCTTTCTATCATTAGAAACTGCAAACAGACCTTAATAACAATCCCCAGGAGCACAAATCAGGTCAGTGCTGGGAAAGGCAAGAAAACTGCGACTTTAGCCAGGTTCCAATTTCTGTGTGGATTTAATCATGGCATCAATGAAATTTCATTCACCTTTTTTTTGTTACTCAATACTCTGCCAAGATAACTAACTTATTTTAAGGAAATTTTTATGCATTATGCGTGTCAAAATAATTCTGTCCTTGGATGCTGATCATGACGCTGATGCTTCGGGTTGATGAATTCCTATTTGACATGAAGCACAATGCTGTGAACGAGTCTGCATCGATTTCGAAAACAAGAACAAAAGAATAGTCTAGACGTTAAAAAAAATATATTTAAATAGGCCATAAATGCATATTATTACTGTTTTATTGTAGGCTAAAATAATTATATATTAATAAAAAGTGTATGTCCTATGGAAGCAAAGCACTTGCATCTCATTTTTTAGGCAAGACAAGGCAAGTTTATTTATATAGCACATTTCATACACAATGGTAATTCAAAGTGCTTTACAAAAAAGAAAGTAAAATAATCATAAAACAATAATCATAAAATAATACAAGGAAATTAAAACTTTGAAAATGATTTAAAATTAAAGACAGTTAAAAATAGAAAATGATTTTACATGTTGCATAAAATACAGTGAATTCATTAAATACTGTGCAATCAGTTCGGACATCGCACAGTGCTCAATCAATAAATGCACAGCTAAACAGATGGGTTTTGAGTCTAGATTTAAAAGTGTCTAATGTTTTAGCACATCTGATCTCTTCTGAAAGCTGATTCCAACTGCGGGCGGATAATAACTAAAAGCAGATTGCCATTGTTTTGAGTGAACCATTGTATTTCTAAACGGACTCGATCCTGATGATCTGAGTGGTTTATATTCAGTGAGCATATCTGGAATGTATTTCGGTTCTAGGTCATTGAGTAATTTATAAACGAGTAAAAGTACTTTAAAATCAATCCTAAATGTAACTGGAAGCCAGTGTAAGGACCTGAGGACTGGTGTGATATGCTCAAATTTTCTGGTTCTAGTCAGAATCCTGGCAGCAGCGTTCTGGATGAGCTGCAGATGTTTTATGGTGTTCTTTTTGGGGGGGAGTGTGGGGAGAATTTTAATATTGTACACTGTTGTTGTTATAGGCATGAACAAGTTTCTCTAAGTCTTGACTGGAAACAAAACATATTTATTTCTTGCAATGTTTTTGATGATAGGTATGCTGATTTAGTTACTGCTTTGACATGACTACTGAAACTAAGGTCTGTCTCCAGAACACCCCAAGATTCCTGACTTGATTTTTAGTTGTTTGTCCCCTAGAGTCAAGGTATGCATTCACCTTGAGAACTTCATCTTTGTTTCCAAATGTAATGACTTCAGTTTTTTCCTTGTTTAACTGAAGAAAGTTCTGGCACATCCAACTATTAATTTCATCAATACATTGGCAGAGGGAGTCAATGGGGCTGTAGTCAATTGGCGTTAAGGCTAGGTAAATCTGTGTATCATCAGCATAGCTGTGATAGGCAATTTGGTTCTTTCTCATTATTTGACTTAGTGGGAGCATATACAGGCTTAACAAGAGCAGTGCAAGAATTGAGCCTTGTGGGACTCCGCATGTCATGGACGTCCACTTAGACTTATGCTCTCCTAGACTCACATAATAACCTCTCCCTTCTAAATATGACCTGAACGATTTGAGTACCATCCCTGACCCAGAAAGCCTGACCCAGTTTTCCAGTCCCTGTAAAAGTATGTTATGATCGACAGTGTCAATCGCAACACTGAGATCTAGTTATACCAGCACTGATATTTTGCCAGAATCAGAATTTAAGCGAATATCATTTATTAACTTAATGAGAGCTGTCTCTGTGCTGTGATGCGGTCGGAAGCCAGATTGAAAGTTGTCCAGGTATCCATTTGAGTTTAAGTATTTGTTCAGCTGATTAAAAACTACCTTTTCCATAATTTTGCCTATAAAAGGAAGATTAGATATTGGTCTATAATTGCTCAAAATGGTGTTTATCAAGATTGCTCTTTTTCAGGAGGGGCTTAACAACTGCAGTTTTCAGGGAGTTTGGAAATGTCCCAGAAAGAAGTGAGGCATTTACCACTTCTAAGAGATCTGCTTCTAAACAGTTAAGCACACTTTTGAAAAATATGTGGGAAGTGTGTCAACATAGCAGGTGATGATTTTAGGTCCTGCACTATTTCTTCCAAAATTTTGCAATCAATTTCTTCAAAACTGGATGTAGTATCTTATTTTTGATATTGCGGCCAGATCTGTCTGATCTCTGCATAACTTGAGGATGTGCTAATCGCCTTCCTGATATTGATGATCTCAGAAAAGAAGGAAGCAAACTCATTGCATTTGCTGTTGAGAGCATTTCACTGGGAATCTGACTTGGGGGGTCAACAGTAGCAAAAAGAGTGTGAGTGTTGTTTGTTACTATTTATAGTTTAAGAAGAACCTCTGTCTAGCTGTGGCTAGTTCCACACTGAAAGCATGAAGGCTGTCTTTATAGATGCTAAAGTGAATTTCAAGTTTCGTTTTCCACCACATCCGCTCAGCTTTTCTGCATTGTCTTTTCATACTCTGTACTGTTGTTGATTGTCTTCAAGCTGATTTCTGTAACATTCAATAACATTCTTAACTTTTGAGTTAAAGTAATCAAGCAGAAGATCAACAGAGCGCAGAAATGCTTGGTGTTAAATATATAGCCTCCATAAATAGCACACTAGTGTGATATTACAGATCCAGATTCAGTGGTAGCAGAGGTCAATATATCAAAGAAAATACAGAGTGATCAGATTGTGCTACATATTTAATAACAATGGATAAAATGTTTAGACCTCTACTGATGATTAAATCTAGAGTGTGTCCATGTTTGTGTGTTGGTCCATGCACATGCTGAATCAGGTCAAAAGTCATCAAAAACAATTATCATTTCTTTTGTAGTTTTGTTTTCTGCATTATCTATGTGAATATTAAAATCCCCTGAAATAGCAAAACAGTCAAACTCTGAGGAAATTATTGGTAACATTTCTGTGAACTCTTCAACAAAGGCTGGAGAGTATTTTGGAGGTCTGTAAATAATGATAAACAGAATGTGTGGAGCACCTTTCAACACAATCCCTAGATATTCAAAAGACAAAAACTGAACAAATGACTCTTGCTTGCATTGATAGACATCTTTAAATAGAGCAACTACACCTCATGAAAGTAAAGTTAGGAGGGGCTGCTTCATTGAGGACTGTTGCACTGCAGCCGTGTTTCATTTAGAAACAAAATCCAGGTCGTTTGTGCTTAAGTCATTGATTAGAAATTATTTATTTTTTAGTGAGTGAATGTTTAAAAATGCTAACTTTATGGCAGTGCTTTGTGTCTTTACAGCAATCTTAAGTCAAGTCGAGTCACATTTATTTATAAAGCGCTTTAAACAAAACAGATTGTGTTAAAGCAACTGAACAACATTATTAGGAAAACAGTGTGTCAATAATACAAAATTACAGTTAAAGGCAGTTCATCATTGAATTCAGTGATGTCATCATGCAGCTCAGTTCAGTTTAAATAGTATCTGTGCAATAATTTGCAATCAAGTCAACAATATCTCTGTAAATTAAGTGTCCCCAACTAAGCAAGCCAGAGGCGACAGCGGCAAGGAACCAAAACTCCATCTGTGACAGAATGGAGAAAAAACCTTGGGAGAACCCAGGCTCAGTCAGGGGGTCAGTTCTCCTCTGACCAGACGAAACCAGCAGTTCAATTCCAGGCTGCAGCACAGTCAGATTGTGCAGAAGAATCATCTGTTTCCAGTGGTCTTGTCACGGTGGTCGTCTGAGACAAGGTCTTTACAGGGGATCTGTCTCTGGGGCTCATCTAGTTATCTCCGCTGTATTTCAGGGCTGTAGAGGTCCTTTCTAGGTGCTGATCCACCATCTGGGCTGGATACGTACTGGATCCGGGTGACTGCAGTGACCCTCTAATCTGGATACAGACTGGATCTGGTGGCTATGGTGACCCCGAAATAAGACAGAAACAGACTAATATTAGCGTAGATGCCATTCTTCTAATGATGTAGCAAGTACATCGGGTGTTATGGGAAGTGTTCCAGGTTCCGGTTTACCTTATTAATGCAGCCTAAAAATCCTTTAACGGATCTGGATATTAGAAGCGTATGTGTAAGCCAGGTTAAAGAGATAGGTCTTTAATCTAGATTTAAACTGCAAGAGTGTGTCTGCCTCCTGAACAATGTTAGGTAGGTTATTCCAGAGTTTAAGCGCTAAATAGGAAAAGGATCTGCTGCCCAAAGTTGATTTTGATATTCTAGGTATTATCAAATTGCCAGAGTTTTGAGAATGCAGCGGACGTGGAGGACTATAATGTAACAAGAGCTTGTTCAAATACTGAGGTGCTAAATCATTCAGGGCTTTATAAGTAATAAGCAAGATTTAAAAATCTATACAATGTTTAATAGGGAGCCAGTGCAGAGTTAACAGAACCGGGCTAATATGGTCATACTTTCTGGTTCTAGTAAGAACTCTAGCTGCTGCATTTTGGACTAGCTGGAGTTTATTAAGCATGCAGAACAACCACCCAATAAAGCATTACAATAATCTAACCTTGAGGTCATAAACGCATGGATTAACATTTCTGCATTTGACATTGAGAGCATAGGTCGTAATTTAGATATATTTTTGAGATGGAAAAATGCAGTTTTACAAATGATAGAATTGTGGCTTTCTAAGGAAAGATTGCTATAAAATAGCACATCTAGGTTCCTAACTGATGAAGAAGAATTGACAGAGCAGCCATCAAGTCTTAGACAGCGTTCTAGGTCCTATAATTAACACCTCTGTTTTTTCAGAATCTAGCAGTAAGAAATTGCTCGTCATCCAGTTTTTTATATCGACTATGCATTCCATTAGTTTTTCAAATTGGTATGTTTAGCTGGGCCACTTAGAAATATAGAGCTGAGTATTATCAGCATAACAGTGAACGCTAACACCGTGTTTCCTGATGATACCTCCCAAGGGTAACATGTAAAGCGTGAAGAGTAACGGCCCTAGTACTGAGCTTTGAGGTACTCCATACTGCACTTGTGATCGATATGATACCTCTTCATTCACTGCTACGAATTGATGGCGGTCACATAAGTACGATTTAAACCATGCTAATGCACTTCCATTAATGCCAACAAAGTTTACTAGTCTATGCAAAAGAATTTTGTCGAACGCAGCATTAAGATCCAATAGCACTAATAGAGAGATACACCCACGATCAAATGATAAGAGCAGGTCATTTTTTAACTCTAAGGAGAGCAGTCTCAGTACTATGATAACTGGAAATCCTCACAGATACCATTTTTCTCTAAGAAGGAATATAATTGTGAGAATACTACCTTTTCTATTATCTTGGACAGAAAAGGGAGATTCGAGATCGGTCTGTAATTAAGAGTTCCCTTTCGAAAGGGAACTCCACGCTGCGTCCTTTGGAGGGCACTAGGAGAACGCTGTCAGCATTACCGGTGTCTGAAGCATGAATGAAAAAACGACAATGAACGACATTGGCAGGCGGAACACTATGACGTAAGTAAATGAGTGACTGCTGGCATAAAAGGGCACCTGTAGAATACGTCATCCTCTTTTTTGTATTCAGGCCTTGTATACGAAACTCATATGAGTTTGACTCATGAGAGAGTAGGATGCGCTCACTGTTGCATTCGCGGAACTACTAGAGCAGAGGTCTGTACTCAAGTTTTTTGCCAGCGTTTGCACGAGCGCGTTCGCCTCTCAGGGAGTTGAACAAGCTTACTGTGATGCATTCGCGGCGGTTTCTGTTCTTGCCTGATTCTAGAGGGAATTAAGTGTTTGAACTGAGTGTTTACGGCTCTCGGAGGAGAGATAGCCACGCTGCAAGGTGTGATTGCATTGAGAATGCCTGATTCTCTTTGAGAATTTAGCGCCTCTCGCCCATGTTTCGGGTCTCGCGGCTGCCGAGGCAGTTAATCAGGCCGATCAGGGGGATTGTAGGCGGTGCATGGAAGGAATCTGACGAGGAATGCTTTTTTCTTCCAGAATTCCTTTTTGTTTTTATTTTTTACTGAATAGGAACTGTTTAAAGTGGGTTGTCTACATTATTGGTGAAGAAGGCTCCAGACTTGGTGTAGCAAGTTTTAGGCTCTTGTTGAGCCTCCTCTGAGCCTCCTCATCCTCTCAGCCCGGGTACATGTATTTAGGTTAGCATGGTGTCTGCTATGCTGGGCACTCTGCTCCCTTGTATTTTTGTTTACAGTTTTTTCAGGTTGTGATGCTCTCTGTGAGCCTCCCTGATCAGCTGTTCTTGAGCCTGTTAGCTCCCCTCCCTTTGAGGGTTGCTATGCTGAGATCACAGTTCCTAGTGCTATCTCAACAGAGCTATGTGGTAGTACTCTAGCTTCTGAGTCGTTGTGCAATGTTTAGACCGAACTAATAATATGTAGGCTTTATTGTGAGCCTCACTAACTGTGTCTAGCGTTGAGTGTAGTCAGGTCTCCTCTTGTTTTAGAGTCGTTATGCTGAGACCTCCACTCTTAAGAGCTCCTCAACTAGGGTTGGGTGCTGTTAGGCTTCCTCTCGTTTAAGAGAGTTATTCTGCTGTAGCCTCCGCTCCTTATAGCTCTGCTTAGACAGTACTATTGGTATGTAGGCTCCTTTTTTGTGAGCCTCGCTAACTGTCTTTAGCGCTGAGTGTTGTCAGACCTCCTCTCGCTCTAGGTAGTTGTCATGCTGAGTCCTCCACTCTTAAAAGTTTCTCTAACAGGGTTGAGTGCTAGGCTTCCTCTCATTTATCATTTCCTACTGAAGCCTCCGCTTTTCAGAGCTCCATCACTGGCAGTGATATGAGTTTGTAGGCTCTTTCCTTGAGCCTCGCTAATAGCCTCTGGCGCTGAGTGTAGCCAGGTCTCCTCTCGCTTTAGGGAGTCGTTATACTGAGACCTCCTCTGATTATCAGATAAACATTGCGCTCTTATTTCAAGGTTGTTGTTAATGATGTGGTTATTTTAACAGTTTCCTTCATACATTCGGTTCATAAGCATTGTTAAAACACATTTATCATTCAGTTGAACTGTGCGTATGATTTAGACACATTTCTGTTCCGTCTATGCAATAAATATGCAGCTTTTGACTGCTTAGGTAAAGGCGTTGGTAAGAAGCAGAGAGCCATTGAAAAACTACAGAAAAGTAAAGCTACTTCACTTTAGTATTACTGGCCACGAGTCCTGAGGAGAGATCACATGTCATCAGCTGCCGTCAGAGACGAACGGAGCACGAGCGCAATCCTGTGACAGTCACAGGTGGTAAACAGTGGAGTGCATGAAGGATAGATGCGAGGCACGAACAGTGTTCAAGGTCTCCATTAATTCGTGCGTGTAGTAATTTAATGTGTATATATATTGAAAGCATTGAATCACTATAGAAATCGCGATTCATTTGATTCTTAGCATTTTAAATCGATTACTGTCCGAGATCAGTGATTCACGATTCAAAAATCATGTTTCAAGATCGATGCATATGCATCGTCAGGGTTTGTAATCGATGCATCGAGAAAACGAATGAATCATTACACCCCTAGTGTGTAGGTTTCCTCTCATTTAAGAGAGTCATTCTGCTGAAGCCTCCACTCTCCATAGCTCCACATGGATTGTACTACTGGTAGGTAGGCTCCTCTAATTTTTGTGAGCCTCGCTAACTGTCTTTAGCACTGACTGTAGTCAGGTCTCCTCTCATTCTAGAGAGTCGTCATGCTGAGGCCTCCACTCTTAGGGGTTTCTTTAATAGGGTTGAGTGCTAGGCTTCCTCTCGTTTAAGAGAGTCAACCCTGCTGAAGCCTTTGCTCTTCAGAGATCCATCATGGGCGGTGATATGAGTTTGTAGGCTCTTTCTTTGAACCTTGCTAACTGCCTCTGGTGCTGAGTGTAGCCAGGTCTCCTTTCAGTTTAGAGAGTTGTTACGCTGAGACCACCACTCTTAAGAGCTCCCCTACCAGGACTGAGCAGGTAAGTTTCCTCTCGGTTCAGAGAGTCATCTTGCTGAAGCCTCCACTCCCCAGAGCTCCGCTTAGGCAGTAATATGAGTAGTAGGCTCTTTTTATTTGAGCCTCACTACCTGCCTTTGGTGTTGAGTGTAGCTAGGTCTCCTCTTCGTTTAGAGAGTCGTTATGCTGAGACCTCCACTCTTAGAGCTCCAGACTCTGGAGGGTGAGTTGGTCTATGATGATTGGAGCTTGAGTCTGCCGTAAAGCCTAGCTGTTTCACTAGCAAGGATGCTGTTCCTTAAGTCTTGACTTGGAGAAACGGTTACCTGGGAACTCATCCCTCAGCATGGCGGCATTGGTATATCGTTCCCCTAGCGCCCTCCAGAGGACACAGTGTGGAGTTCCCTTTCGAAAGGGAATGTCTCAGGTTACGCATGTAACCATGGTTCCCTGAGAATAGGAAACGAGACGCTGCGTCCCTGTGCCATGCCTCGGGTTCATGCCTGTGTCTCCTCAGACAAAAAAAGAGGATGACGTATTCTACAGGTGCCCTTTTATGCCTGCAGTCACTCATTTGCTTCCATCATAGGCTTCCGCCAGTCAATGTCAAGTTCATTGTCGTTTTTTCATTCAAGCTTCAGACACCGGTCACACTGACAGTGTTCTCCTAGCGCCCTCCAGAACGTTTGGGGAACAGTTGAGGAAGAACAGATTAATGCAGTATAAACCTGCTGCCATCTTTGTCATTGATATTTGTAAAAGAAGATAAAAGGAATCGCTCACTCACTGGTCTTGAGTGAATAATTTTAGTAGCTCTAACAATATTCAGTTTATTTGTAATGAATACATTGTAACAGATCTAACACTGTTACCTTAGCAGTTGTGTTTTTCCACACCATTAGGTGGCACTAATCATCTTCCTAGATGAATATTTAGCCAGGTACTAGACTTGAATTTGGCAGGTGTTTGGACAGAGGAAGTAATGGCTTTCTAGTGCTAATCCAACCTTCCTTCTGAGGTCCTATGATTGAGGAATTTGTTTCCTTTTGGTCAATCAGTAAGTAGTGTTATTGTGTTTTTATGCTTTGTTTGTTTTGGTGATTTGAACTTAATGGGTAATTGTTGTGTTGCGTACGTATTGATCATTGAGACAGTCATGCATGCTAATTGTGGATGTATACTTATTTAGATGGACATTTATACCTTGCTTTCTTTCTTTCTTTCGAGGAAAGATTTCAAAAGGTTTGTTTCCACAAAATGCCTACTTGGTGTTTTGTTGCTGGATGCATGAACACTTGGGATGTTTTACACAAACACAAAGAGCAGGTTATACTACATGTGGAAGACATGAGGACTCTTAGTTGGATCAAGTTTTACTTGCTTATGTCAACATTGGATTACCACTAACTGAACATTGCTTTCCTAGAGTGGGGATTTTTGCATGGACATCATAATTTCAACCATTTACAACCAAACAGGGTGGCGCGGGTCCTTAAAAAGTCTTAAAATGTCTTAAATACAGTTTTCCTTATAAAAGGCCTTAAAAAGTCTTAAAAAGCCTAAAATTCAGATTCGATAGGTCTTAAATATTTTTTGTGACTTTACGCTGGGGGGAAAAATCTTCAGTCGGACGGACCAAATGACTGTTTACGATCATTGGACTAGACATTTTTTTTCCTGTGGTAACGTAAGTTATTGCGTCATCAGAGAGACGTACCAGTATGTGGCTTAATGGCTGCGTTCAGGACTTTAGGTAGTAGGTCGAACTGAAATAGTGGCAATGGGTAAATGTAAATTCAATAAGAAATGGCTCGAGAATGAAGAATTCTCATGGTGGTTGAAGCCGGTGCCTGAAAATGTATACGGCATGTGTACGGAAATTGCGGCATATGTCAAAGATGTTTTAAACTGGGTACAATGGGCATCAAAGCGGTGGAATCACACGTGCAGAGCGGAAAGCACCGGGAGTTTGCAAGAGCCCACGAGAAGAGTTCAATTGAAGGTTTCTGTTCCACTTTTCCGACTAGCATAGATGTCACCACGGATGTTGAGAATTCCCAACCAACAACACCATCATCTGACCTACATCTATTTTCTGGCTCTATGCCAACACTAAGAGCTGAGGTAATTTGGGTGCTGAGGATGGTAACAAGCCATTACTCGTTCAGGTCAAATAGCGGGATTGAGGAGGTTTTCAAAGCTATGTTTCCAGACTCTGGGCTTGTGCAGACGTTTACATGTGGAAAAGACAAAAGCCGATATAATGCTAAGTTTGGACTGGCACCATATTTCAAAAAAGAACTTATTGCCGAGGTCAATAGATGTGGTGCTTTTGTGATCATGTTTGACGAAAGCCTGAACCAGACAACTAAAAGCAAGCAAATGGACCTGCATGTGCGGTACTGGTTGAATGACCGTGTTCAATCAAGGTTCTTTGGATCTCAGTTTATGTGCCATACAACTGCACAAGACCTACTTAAGCATTTCAAAAGTAAGTTTTCTTTTAATCAGTGTATTTATTACCTTAAACTATTAGAGTGTATCGTAGAAAATTTGGGATAACATAAGTTCACAGTTTGTTAGCCACAATGCTCCATAGGCTAAATTTCATCTTTTACCTCAGCTGCTTTCAGCTTTTTACATCTTTAGGTTAACAAGTATTTAGCGCAGTTGTAATTTATATTTTTATATTATAATTTATGTATTATGATTTATATGTATTAAAATTTATATATAAGTATATAATCTGTATTTGTATACAGTTAGTTAATAACTATATAGATTTACTATGTATTTATTTCTATACTAAATTTTTGGAACTGTTATTTTCCCATTTTAAGGTAACAAAAGGGCATTAAATGTTATATGTCTACAAGCTGAGTGGAATTTAATACATTTTACAATACAGCTTGGGTGGTGTACACCAGCCCCGAAATATCTTAAAGAGATAGTTCACCGAAAAATGAAAATTCTGTCATCATTTACTCACTCATGTTGTTACAAACCTGTATATATTTCTTTGTTCTGATGAACACGAAGGGAGATATTTTGAGCAATGTTCGTAATCAAACATTTTGTGAGCCACATTCACTTCCATAGTATTCTTTTTTCCTACTATGGAAGTGAATAGATATTGTCTGTGAAAAGCTCACAGTGTATTGTAATAAAATATTATTGCTGTAACAAATGCTATTTATAGTTTTTGTTGTTGTTGTTGTTGTGTGTGTATAGGTACAGTCGAGGCCAAAAATGTTGGCCCCCTTGGTAAATATGATCAAAAAAAGGCTGTGAAAATTCATCTGCATTGTTAATCCTTTTGGTCTTTTATTTAAAAATTCCACAAAAATGTATCCTTTCATTGGATAATAAGAATTTAAAACGGAGGGGAAATATCATTATGAAATGAATGTTTTTCTCAAATACTAGTTGGACACAATTATTGGCCCCCCTATAAATTCTTACGAGTAAAATATCTCTGAAGTATATTCCCATTCATATACACAATTTTGAGCACTCCAGCATGATTATAAACATGAAATCATCCAGCTCTGACTTCCTGTTTCACAGAAATATAAAGACGAGGGAAAACAAAGCCCAAATTCCCTTAATCATCCATCACAATTAGAAAAACCAAAGAATATATTTCTGATGTGCAGCAAAAGATAATTGAGCTTCACAAATTAGAAAGTGGCTTTAAGCTAGAGCAGTGAAAATTCCCATTTCCACCATCAGGGCAATAATTAAGAATTTCCAACCAACAGAAAATGTTAAAAAACTGCCTGGAAGAGGACATGTGTCTATATCGTCCTAATGTGCGGTGAGAAGGAGAGTTTGAGTCGCTAAAGACTCTTCAAGGGTCACAGCTGGAGAATTGCAGAAAATAGTTGAGTCTCTGGTTCAGAAAACCTTTAAAAAAATTGTCAAACAGAACCTACATCAACACATGTTGTTTAGGAGGGTTTCAAGAAAAATTCTCCTAGCTCATTCAAAAACAAACTAAAGCATATTCAGTTATCAGCCAAGACTGGAACTTTAAATGGGAATGGCTTCTATGATCAGATGAAACAAAAAAATGAGCTTTTTAGCAGCAAACACTCAAGATGGGTTTGGTGAACACAGAGATAAAAGTACCCCATGTGTACAATGAAATATACTGCTGTATTTTTGATGTTGTGGGCCTATATTTCTGCTGGAGGTCCTGGACGTCTTGTTTAGATACATGGCCTCATTGATTCTATCAAATACCAACAGATAAAAAATCAGTAAGTGACTGACTCTGTTAGAAATCTTATAATGGGCCATGTTTGAGTCTTCCAGCCGTACAATAACCCAAACACAAACCTCAAAAACAACACAGAAATGGGTCACTGAGCTCAAAACCAATGTTTTTATGGGTCCATTCCAGTCCTCTGACCTGAACCCTACGAAAAATGAGAGGAGTGAACTAAAGAGGAGAAGCACCAACATGGAGCTGGGAATCTAAAGGGTCTAGAGTGATTCTGGATGAAGGAATGGTCTCTGATCTCTTGTCAGGTGTTCTCTAACCTCATCAGGCATTATAGGAGAAAATTTAGACTTGTTAAACTGGCAAATGGAGGTTTCAAAAAGTATTGAATAAAAGGGGGCTATTAATTGTGGCCAGTGTGTATTAGAGAAAAACATTTATTTCATAATGATATTTCCCCCCATTTTAAATTCTTATTATCCAATGAAAGGATTACATTTGTGTGAATTTTTTAAATAAAAGACCAAAAGGATTAACAATGCAGATGAATTTTCACAGCCTTTTTTGATCATATTTACCAATGGGGCCAATATTTTTGGCCTCGACTGTATATGTATATGTGTGCGTTTTCATCGCAGGTTTGGTGGTCTTAATTTCCATACAAGTCGGTATTAAAAAGATCCTAAAAAGTCTTAAATTTAACTTGTTAAACACTGTAGACACCCTGCCAAAGTTTTACCATTCTTATTTCTGGTTCATATCATCCCAATATTGAACATTTCTTGAATATTTTATTTGGTGGTTATTTTTTATAATTTAATTTCATATTTTCTGTTTGGTGTTTCTCTGTTTTCTGTGCGATGTAAATGTTTGTGATGATTGATGGGGTTGCTGAATATATGTGCGATTCACTGCAAGTTTTGCTTTATGTACTTCGTTAGGTAAATCTAAAGGAGATTGACATTTATTTAATAATACCTAGATTTAAGCTTTCCGTCCCTAATCTAATATATAGTCATTATTCCAAATATTGCACAATAGCCCAAAGACATGAATTAGATGATCTGCTTAAATTTTATATATTCTTGTAAACTTGTCAGCGAGTCTCTTTAATGCGTCGTTGAGTAGTTCACACATAAAGATTGCCACCCGCTGATTTTCCCTCGATCACTGCCTGATCTGTCGGCGAGCTCGTTAACTTGCAAATCGGGCTTAAAATCCTGTAGTGTGAAGTAGGCATTATAGTCAGCAGAATGTTTTAAGTGGTACTGTCAAAAATTTAGTGTAACTTGACAAGCTTATTGTAACCCAGGCTTACTGGAAAAATGTTACTCTAACTACATTTTACGCCTTGCTCACAATATTATTCAATAACCTCAAAGCACTTATTTTTAAAGTCTATGACCTACAAGCACATGCATTTTAATATCTGCATCATATACATAGCATACTCTGATCGTAGTAGGTTATGTCTGATTGCTATACAAAATTACTATGCAATTCAGGAAATTAGCTCAAAGTGTCATGTAACTTAAACAGAATATTATGCAAGACATGGAAAATGTTTTAGCTTGTGTTTTATTGGGAATAAAGCAGCTTGAAGGTCATTCAGCTCTCTTCGGTCATCTTTATAACCCACTGGTTTGTTTCTATTCATTTGTGATTTTTTTATTTTTTATTTTATTTGTACAACTGTCATTTTGAAACCGTGATGCCAGCAGAATCACTTGAAACCTATGAAAACAATTTAGTATGATTTTAAACAGAACCTACAAAGCAATATACATGTAATGCCCTAGAAATGTCATGACGAAAAAGCTGAATCCAGATATATAATAAAGCAGAGTCCACATGACCTCTAGGTTTGCTTAATAGTACAATATTAAACACTGATAACCACTTAAACCCTTAGTAGTCTCACCCTCAGACGTCATGCCTATGGGCCGCTGTGGACAACTGTGCCAGTGAGCATTTATAAGGATCGACTAAATGCTGGATTTTCAAAAGTTTGTTCATAGTATAAACTCTTTAAAATACGTCCAAGAGTTTTACACACTTCAAACAGACTTTTACTCCCATTGTATCAAAGTTTTTTAGTCTTCTCAGAGTTTTTTAAAGCAAAGGTTTTTCCCCTTCCCAATCTTTTAGGCATCACACAGATCTGTTTTTTTCTTTCTTCTGCTTCCTTACTAATGTTTTCCAGTGTTCTGGCTTTTTCAGGCTCCTTGATTTCCTTCTTACTGATTCTTTCCAGTGTTCTGGCTTTTTCATTCTCCTTGATTTCCTTGTTTTTGATGCTTTCCAGTGTTCTGGCTTTTTCAGGCTCCTTGATTTCCTTCAACTTGTCAATCATAAAATCAATGTCCTTAAGTGTGGACAGTGAATCAGCATTGAGTGCGATGATCTGCAGGGTTTCCACACAGTGAAAGGCTTCCATCACAAGCTTTATTTTCTCTTTCTCTAATTCTTGCAGTTCTTCTTCCATCTTCTTGACCAGAGACATACCAGCCCTAATTATGTCTTCATATTTCTTCTTTAACTCTTCATATGTCCTCTTCTCTATCCTTGTCTTTGTTTGATATATTTTGGCTTCTTTGACATGTTTGCTATAGTGGCATTTATTTGAGCACACTGTACAGTAACCATTTTTCATCACACTGCACCATGACAGATTTCTGACCCACCAGCATCCTGGATAATGACAGTTCTCCTGACAGACAGTGCAGCACATCGCTGTTTTGGCTACAGAAGGATCAATATCAACCTTCTCTTTGTAGGGCACTTCAATTTCATACTTTAGGGTTTCATTGTTTTTGATAAAATCCATGTTCTGCTCCAGGACTTCTTGAGTTTGTTTCAGCTCCTTTTGCTTTTTGTCTATCATATCAACACGGAATTTTAGATTGCAGATGTTCGTTTTCCACATTTTTTGTTTCTGCAAAACATTTCCAGTCATGTTCAGGGATTTTGATTTTACAGTCTCCATAAACTTGAAAAATATTTCCATCCCCCGATAGCTGCGATTCCAAGATTGTTCCAGTGCCTGCTCATGTTCTTCAGGATATCCTTCCTCCGAGGTCTGAACTTGACAGTTGTCAAACAGGAAAAACACTGGCTGATTCTTTTCCTTTACGGCACACTTGATTTTAGCCTCTTTAACAGCCGTCAGGGCATCTTTAGGTTGAGCTCCAGTTGAGTGAGTGAAGAGCAAGACAATGTTTTCAGCAACATCTTTTCCAAATAAAGACTGAACAGCATTAAATATGTATATTTGTCTGTCAGAGAGTCGATTTTGGGTCGCTTTAACCACCAGACACACGGCATCTATTTCATGACCCACTTCTTCAGATTTTATTAAGCTACACAAACTCATGGCAATCTCTTGATCCATCGCAATACTCCGAGTGTCTCCAAATCCTGGTGTGTCGATAATTGTTAAATCGACTGGACTCTCTTGCAGATAAAACCCATAAAGAGTGATGCAGGAGGTCTGACTGTGAGCTTGTGTTAGGTCACTCTGATCATCTGTGATCTCAAACCAAATCTTGTCTTCTCTCTGAACACCTAAGATGTAGTTGACCATCGTGTTGATCAGGGTTGTTTTCCCTGTTCCTGTTTCTCCCACCATTACAAACGTTTTATGGGGTTTGTCTTTGTTTCTTTCACCAAAGGTCAGTTTTCTATATTCATCAGGATAGTCTGCCCTCAGTTTCAGAAGGTATCGAGTAGGAGTACCACTTCCAATTACACTACTTTGGTTGATGATTTCATCAATATTGTACATGTTTGGTCCAAGAAGGGCCATGGCTGAAATTAAAAAGCAAAAAACAATGTTTGTTTGTTTTTAACCTATAAGAAAAGTGCAATCAATCAATTAACCAATCAGTAAATATATTTGAAAAAAGAACAGTACATCATCTCTAGGGTTCGAGAATCTACTGTATAATTATGATTCAGAAATCTTCATAATATAATGGCATATTTAAAAAAAAACATTTTTCATCGGGAATGTGATGTGCACTCACCACCAGTTTAAGTTACTTTAAAAAAGTAATTAATTTCTAGCTACTAATTACATCTTCAACAGTGTAATTAGAATATGATACTTATTACGCTCTTACTTATTAGTGCATTACTTAATATTAATTACTTTCTAAATTCAGTATCAACATCAACCAATTGAACAATACAAGGATGGACATGAAACTGCTCTTAATTCTTTCAAATAAATAATATAATATTCCATTATCCAAATTATTCTTGAACTGACCAATGTATTTTTAAAGGGAGAAGGTTGCATTAAAAAAACCATACATTTTAACATTAAAGTTTGATGGTCAATACACTGTTGTTTAATGGATTTTTTCCATAGTATACACTATTTAATGCAACTACATCAGAAGAAACTGTAATTAAATAAAAAAGAGAATGGGGGGAGTACATAAATAACAGTAAATAATTACTTAGTAATGCATTACACCCAACACAGGGCATCGCAAAATGCGGCAAACATGCAGTATATAATATCATATGCTGGTGAAAATTTCAGCTGTGATGGATTTTAAATTATACAGTTTAACTAAATGAAAATGCACCTTAATGAAAGGGCTTTGTGAGATCATTTAAACATGCACATTAATGAAATGTTTGATCATTTCAGCAGATAACATAGTCATAGTATATTTGTATAAAATGTACTTTAATAGCCCTATATTAACAGTACAATTTGAAAAACATCAAACCAGTCATAACCAATTTTACTGGAATAATACAGATTTTAGAGAGATATCCTGATTGTTTGTTATACAGATTTGGTAAACAGTCCACATTAAATATTTTGTTTACATCAGATATCAGAAAGACATAACTTAAACTGTAAACATTTCTGTAAGCAGAATTTGTATTATTAAATTAATTTTGTGCTTAGAAACATTAAATCGACCATTTTCTCGCTCCCAATTTTATTGATATGCTATTATTATAACTATAGTATATACAGTAAGACACAACTCTTGACAAATCATCACAATATCACATAGAATCACAGAGCTTACAGAAGAGCAATAAAAAGTGCAAAATGTTTCAATATTACCTGTTTGCACCAGTCTTTCCTTCTGTAACTCACTTCAGGAACTCACAGACAGGAAGAACTGCAGCTCTATTTATATTTGCTGCTACACCTTTTTATTTTGAAGATCATGTGATCTGCAAAAAGGATCAAATAATATTTCTAATGGTGAAAAATAAAATTATACTGAATATCTCTTATGATCAACTAAATTCCAAAATGCACTCTACAAATGCAACCTATTTGTAACATTATTTTACACCGAAACTTTGATGGCATTCTCTTTTATATTTGTATTGTTTTTTATTCATTTATTTATTTTTGTTTTAACATCTGTGTCCTTTCATAATTTCTAATAGTTATAAATGTATTTGTATAATGGAAAATTGTCATATTCATAAGGCAAGATATAGTAGATTCAAACCTAGTCCAACATGTTTGCAATTGATTTACAGCTTTAATTATTATCAGAAATCTCCTCTAACATATAAGCTTTATAAACATTTCATATTATTCAAATAGTTAAATTCAGTTGGTTTGTTAATTATTATTTATCTGTTTATTTTTGGTATGTATTATATAATTGTTTTGTATATATTATAGAATTGCTTTGTTGTCTTTTGTTGTTAACTGAAGAAATAAAAATAAAAATAAAAAGGTACAGCTTGAATTTCATTGAATGGGAAATACCAAAATTGTTTCCAAAAACCAAACTCATGTTTCAATAACAGAATGATTGCAACTGTGATATTTCTAAATATGCCCATTCTGCTTGTGTACAATTTGCAGAAAAAATACATGATTTTTGAGAAAGTTACTAATTATTTTTTATATAATTGTGTCCCACACACCATGCAATCACACATGATTGCAAAAACTGCCACTGGTGCTGTATCTTTTCAAAAAGTACACTTTTGTACCTTATTTACCCATTCAATTGTACATGTTAGTGCCTAAAGTGTACATTTTAGTTCCTGTATGGTACATAATAATACCCTTTGTACCTTTTTCCTGATGTGTACAAAGTGAATAGTTTCAGTTCTGCTCATTGTTATTTGAGTTCTATACAACAGCATAAAGTACAAACTACATTAGTTCAAAATCTGGAGCAGAAGTGAAATGCATAAATGTAAAGAAAGAAAGAACTTTTTGTAATGGTTTCGGTTAGCAGATCCTTCCACCAAAGAGCAACAGAGAGATGGTGGTTTTATAAAGTGACTTGGCTTTGTTGTGAGAGATCAACAAAGCGCTTCTCATTCACTGACCATTAATGGTGAGAAGGAACATATGCTTGTAGGAGTGGGAAATGCAGTTTCTATTGGCTGTCCTGAAGACCAACATCACAGAATTGAAGAGAGATGTGACTTGGGTCCTTTTTGGTTGATTGCCCTGCTGAAAAAAACAAAATATGCTGGTTAGGTACGTTTTGACACTGGGATGCTGGTCCTTTGCCAGCACATGTCCAGCATAAACCAGCAAAAGGACCAGCATAAACCAGCATCCCAGCGTCAAAATATACCTAACCAGTATATGTTGTTTTTTTTCAACAGGGTGTAGATCAGGGGGCTATTTCATGAAAGAAGTTTACCAAATAAGCCAGGATTAATATTACGGTCTGTTTCCCAAAAGCATCATAACTTAAGTAGCACTTGAAAATCATCGTAGATCTACGAGTGCTCTGGAGTAATCGTAAGCCATAAGTGCATTGTAAGAAGACAGATTTATGCGGTCACCTGCAGGACAATTGGCAGATTACACCTTTAACTTTATTCAAGTGCAATGTGATTATAATATACGGATTTGATTGGACTTTATTGTACACTTTATTTTTTTATTATTCATTTATAAATGAAATAATTAAAAAGTCAGAAAAAATTAAATGACTGAAAAAAAATAAAAGAAATAACGTAGGAAATTGGCTATGCTTCATGGGGAAAAACTTGCTGATGTGCACAATATATATTTATATTTTTTAATATATTATATATATATATATATGTATATATGTATGTATATTTCTCACAGAACAATTCCTCACTTTCAATTTCACAGAACAGAGTCTTTACACATATATGCACCAAAATTGTGCTTAAAGGACTTAAAAAACGTTTGAACAATAACAAACTCAATTAAACACACATTACTTTGGTTAATTAAGAGTTTTCATGTCCTAATCACTCATTGTTTTTGTGTTTTTGTTTTTGTATTGATTTTTTTTTAGTTTGTTTGTTTTGATTTTTGTTTTGTATGTGTTTTTTTGATATTTTTTCTTTAAAACGTTTCTAGCACTCAATTCTTTGCCAAATGTATCAGATTCTTGTTATAGAAACCATTGTCTAAATAATACCCTGCAAGAGCGGGAAAATTCAGACCATGTGACTAATGTTGATTTATGGGCCACACTTTATTTTGATGGTCCCTTTTGAAGAGTCTCTTGAAACATTCTAACTCAGATTAGAGTGTTAGAGGACTTTCTGCTTAATATCTGCTAACTCTTTATTGTGATGGTCTCCCAACAGACATTCGACTGACTAGAAGTAATTTTGCAAGTACATGTCAACTTATTCTAACCCTAACCCTACTAGTTTACACTTTTCGTCACACTTTTCATTTTTTCTTTTACTTAAGTTTCTTTTCTTCTCTGTTGAGAGTTTCATGTTCTGAGTTGAGTTTTTCTGCAAAGCCATGTCTTAGTTTGTTTGACCTCGTCGGTGCCAACGCCAAACGATTGACTCCCCAAACCGTCACTTTGAAAAACTACTGAACCTCCAGCCAATCAGCAACCTTGGGAAACCCCATTTCAGCGGACGCCAGCGAAAGCAAAAAACAGAGTTAATCCACGGATTAAATGACCTAACCTCCAGATTCTATCTGAACTGGTGCATTTAATATAAAGATTAATAGCCTCATTGAGAAATTCAATGTGAGGGTTAATTAAATTATCGATGGTTGTTCAGGTCTAAGCAATTGCACATATTGCTATAACTTGGGCTTTCACATTTTTACTCTGCTAAACTCATTCTTTCCTCACTTTCTTTTCTGCAACTTGTGTGAATGTGTGTGTTTTCGTGTTAGATTAGTTTATGTGTCTTAGATTTGTCTAATGAAGTCTTATTTATAATGAAGAGATAAGTATCTTGTGTTTTGTGCTTACAAATTAATGTCTTAAACTGCTGATCTTGTTACTGTGCTATATATATATAAAATGAATTAGTGTTATTTAAATGTATGCATTTAAATATATTATGTCCTGTGATTTATTGAGGGGTCTAATTGGGTTTTTGAACTATTGTAATTTTGTTTTAATATTTAATTTTAGTATTTTTTTGTGAATTTGCTGCTACAAACCAACTGGTTTCTATCAACCGGGCTGTTGAATAAATTATGTTTTTGTCATTGACAATTTATTGTTTATATTAAACTATCATTGTCACAGAAATCTAATTTAAAAATCTAAAAATTGTTAGCTGGCATCATATGTCTGTACACAGCAGATGCTTTCCAGATGAAGCGATCTTTAAAGGGATACTCCACCCCAAAATAAAAATTTTGTCATTAATCACTTACCCCCCATGTCATTACAAACCTGTAAAAGCTCCGTTCGTCTTCGGAACACAATTTAAGATATTTTGGATGAAAACCAGGAGGCCTGTGACTGTCCAATAGACTGACAAATAAATAACAGTGTCAAGGTCCATAAAAGGTATGAAAGCCATCAGACATGCAATCTATGTTACATGAAGCGACGGGAACACTTTTTGTAAGCAAAGAAAACAAAAATAACGATTTTATTCAATAATTCCTTTGTCAACGGTCTCCTCTGTGTCTCTCCATATCACCGTATATATATAAATGTTGGTTTTCATTTAGAATGTTGGTTTTCATTTTTAAACCATCATTTTTATATATATATATATATATATATATATATATATATATATATATATATATATATATATATATATAACAGGCCAGCCAGAGTACTAATGGATAGGATTGATCCATTACATTACTTTGATGACATAGCTTTTCAAGACTGCTTTCGTATGTATAAAGAAAATGCGGTGGAGATAATATCTTTGCTTGAGCCTAGACTTTCCTGTCTGTCTCTGAGAGGAAGGCCTTTACCCAGCTCTCTCCAAGTTCTGCTCACATTGAGGTTTTTGGCATCTGGGACCTTTCATCGTAACTGGTGATTAGTCTGGAGCCAGTGAAGCGACTGTGTGTAGAATAGTTCACAAAGTCTGCAGAGCAATTTGTGAACTGAGGAGTCTTTACAAAGTTTCCTGATCCTGCTGACCAAGCCAACTAAAAAGTGCAATTCTATGAATATGGGCACTTCCCAGGTGTGATTAGCTGTATAGATGGCTGTCATGTTCCCATCAAGGTTTCCATCAACTCCTAATGCTGAGGAGTACAGGAACCGTAGGAACTGGTCTTCTATCAACGTTCAGGTTGTATGCACACCTTATTTAGAGTTTGCAAACATTGTTGTGTCACCTAGTGACCAACGTTAAATAATTGACTCAGGTCCCAGCCACAGAAACCCAACAGACAGTCAAAGGTTGAAATACAAAATACACTTTATTAATGGGCCAGCAATCACTACAATAAATACTAATATGTAAAGTCCTCTAAGATCAAGTCTCTAAAATCCTTTAAAGAGTTCAAGGTTCAGTGACTGGAGGCTTCTAGGTAGTTCACGACAGCTGTCCTCCCTCAACAGTTGAGCAGACACGTCCAGAGGGTCACGGCAGTCATCAGACCCACAGGAGAACGTTACAGTACTCTAGGCAGCAAATAGCAAGCGTTGATGGAGATTCCGGCATAACCAAGGCAGTCTTCACAGCAGCACTGGGCCCAGAACCCCAAAATGGATCAGCCAGAGGCTAGAAAAGAGCACCAAGAATGACCGCCAACATCACAGATAGCAGAGGTCACACACACTGCAATGCGATAAAATATAGTTACAGCCCTTCAGGCAACATTAGCGAGCGTTGAGGGAGGTTTTAGGATAGCCACAATCTTCAGGACAGCACCAGATACTGGAACCACAGGATGGATATTGCCGAGGCTAGAAGCAAACAACCACAATGAAACACTGACACCATAGATAACAAAGGGACACACATTCACACTGTGTGGTAACAAAATATTACGGCCCTTCAGGCAACATTAGAGAGCGTTGAAAGAAATCCAGCTGCAGTACACCGGTGTTCAAACAGAGAGTCCTTTGAACACAATGGCAGCAGAACAACCATCACTAGGCACAAACCAGTTTTTATCTCCTTCAACCAAAGCATGGCCAGCTGTTAAACAATTAGTCGCTAATTTCAAATCATCAGCAGCAATGCAGAGTCAATAATAAAGTAACTCAATGACAGGACGTATCGCCCAAATATGGGCAGAAAGGTGGTGCATGGTGACGAGTTCTAATAAACAGATCAAGTCACATTAGCAGGGGAGGAAGCACAATCCAAATATGGGCATAGTAATAAAAAAGGAAGCAGGTTGCCAGGTTTGTCCATGAGCGGGAGTCTAAAAAGAGTCAAGTAGGGCAGATTAAATAATAACAACAACAAAACCCACTACAAATTTGATGCACACACACACGATGAATAACCACTACAATTCAGAGTGCAGATGTTCATGCACACAGTAAATACCACCACACATTAAGGCCCTAATGGTTCTGCTAATTAAACAGATAAAAAAAAAAAAAGTACAGAGTCCACCGGTGACATTTCCTCCCCTCTTTTCCAGTGGTCGTCCCGACCACTATCTATATGTGCCCGTACCTAGTTGGGGGCTGCCCCCTGGTAGATCTTTGTGACCGCCGTACTGCCCCACCTGTTGAACTCATCATAGGAAGGCTTGGCGGACAGGACACGGTTCCAGGCTGTATTATATACTCCAATTCACCTGTCAGTTTCCTCGATCAAGGGGCTTGGAGTTTGTGCTGTTGGGTCTACTCCACTAGCTGCAGTCAGCAGATCTCTCTCTGGGTTCGGTATGACTGAAGTAGTGGCAGGGGTATGGCCTGTGAGCTGGTGCTGATGAACGAGTGGAGTGACTATGACTGGATACCAGGACATGGCCTGTGGACGGCTTGTAGACGGTTCCCCTTCTGAAGGCTCCTCTCTTGACATGTTCATGGGGCAACAGTGCAGGTTATTGCGGTGAATGGTCTTAGTGGGGCCTTCATGACCTTCTGGACGAATTACATAAACCGGTCGATCAGCTCGAGGTCGGGCTACCACAACCCAAAAATCCGGACCCCAACGCGGTGCTAGTTTGCCCTTTGCATGCCTGCAGAAATTCCTCAGGAGGACTCGTTCCCCTGGCAGAAGTGAATCCACTTTGGCCCGTCGATTGTACCTTTGCTGGTCCTTCTGTTGCTGCCTCTCAGCATTCACCTTTACCATGTAATAGGCTTGTGTCAGGGTTCTGTAGTGTTGCTTCACCCAATCCGACAGGGAATATCTTGGTATGGGAGGGGATGAGGTTACAACCCAGTCCACAGGAAGGCGCGCATGTCAGCCGAAGACAATGAAATAAGGGGTCATACCAGTGGAACCATGGGTGGTGTTATTATAAGCCTGTAGTAAGGCAGGAAGATTCTGTGGCCAGTGGTTCTGATCAGCTTCTGAAAGAGAACCAAGGAGAGACAACAAAGTTTGATTAAACCTCTCACATGCACCATTACCTTGAGGATGGTAAGGGGTGGTTCGGGACTGTTTGCATCCATACAACTGGCACAGTTGTTCCATTACTGCGGAATGAAAAGCCCCCCCCACGGTCGGAGAGGATCCTTTCTGGGCACCCCACCACCTGGATCACGGCACTGTACAGGGCTTTGGCTGTAGTGGTTGCAGACTGGTCCTTTGTTAGTACTGCAAAGGCATACTTGGAGAAGAGGTCAGTCATGACTAAGATATAAGGGAAAGGGTCCCCGGGTCTTCGCAGTGAAAGGTAGTCTATTCCCAATATCTCAAAGGGGTAGGACGTGGAAATAGGTGCCAGGGGAGCTCTTACCTCAGGTCCAGGCTTTTGCCGGAGACAACGAGGACAGGTCGCCGTCCAGGTCTCCTTGCTCTTCAGCATGCTGGGCCAATAGAACCGTCTCCTCATAACTGACCAGACCTTCTCTGCTCCTTGATGACCCAAGCTTTCATGATACTGTTGCCATAGCTCTTGTGCGTCCTGCTCTGGAACCAACACTTGCCAGTATATCTCACCAGTCCTTGGGTCGGTGCATCGGTGTTGCATTTGATTGCCATGAATTACAACACATTCCCACTCACGCAGGAGTCGCTTTACCTGTTGAGGAGCACTCCTTCGTTCATGAGGTGGTGGAAGCCTGTTTGCAGCTTTCCAGGTCCACAGGAGCTGCAACCCTGGGTCCTGAAATTGGCAGTTATATGACCGGTCCGAAGTCTGATGAATGTCCTCCACAGGACGGGCCGAATCAGCTGGTTCAGCCACCACCCTTACCACAGCGTCGACACCCTCGCCTGGCAACCTGGAAAGGGCATCAGCATTTTTATTAGTTCTACCAGGGCGAAACTTGATAGTATACTGGTAGTTGGCCAGCTGGTTCACCCACCGTTGCTCCACAGCTCCCAGGTTGGCAGTGGCTAGATGTACAAGCCGACTGTTGTCTGTAAAAACGTCGATGGTGGCCCCCCACAGATAATCCTTAAACTTCTCTATTATGGTCCATTTCAGAGCCAAAAGTTCGAGTTTGAATGAGCTGTAATTTTGGTCATTTCTTTCTGCGAGATGCAGACTCCGACTAGCAAAAGCTATGACTCTCTCTTGTCCATCCTGTTCTTGGGCCAGTACTGCTCCCAAGCCCTCCAGGCTAGCATCAGTAAACAGTCGGAAAGGTAGGGAGAAGTCCGCGTAGGCAAGGACTGGGGCACATACCAATGATTTTTTTAGCCTGTCAAAGGGGTCCTGGCAGGTTACGGTCCAATTCAGCGTAATTTTTCCCTGGTGAGCAGTGGCCGCTCCCTTCAGCAAGGCATGAAGAGGGGCAGCAAGTTGTGAAAAGCCATGAATAAATCTCCTATAATACCCCGCAAAACCCAGAAAGGAACACACTTGTTTGATGGTTTGTGGGATAGGCCATTCCCTTACCACAGCTGTCTTCTGAGGGTCAGTTGCTACACCTTGGTTGCTGATGACATGACCCAGGTAGGTTACATGTTGCTGAAACAACTTGCACTTCCTTGGTTGCAACTTCAGGCCATGATCATGCAACTTCCGAAACACCTGTTCCAAATGGTGAAGATGGCTGTCAAAGTCAGGGGAGAACACAACCACATCATCCAGGTAAATTAACAAAAAGTCATGCACCATGGACCCCAAGCACCTCTGCATGAGCCTCTGGAAGGTTGCTGTTGCGTTACACAGGCCAAAATGCATGCGGTCAAATTCATAGAGGCCCATCGGGGTGGTAAATGCGGTCTTCTGGCGGTCTTGGGGGTCCATTTCAACTTGCCAGTATCCACTGGCAAGGTCGAGTGTGGAATACCATTGGGCCCCCTTCAGCCCAGTGAGGGACTCTTTGATGCGAGGTAATGGATATGCATCCTTATGGGTAACTGCATTTAGCTTACGATAGTCCACACAGAACCTACAACTGCCATCTTTCTTCTTAACCAGAACTACCGGTGCTGCCCATGGACTGGAGCTTTCACGGACCATCCCACTGTCTAGCATGCCCTGTAGAAGGGTCCTCAGTTCTGGATAAAGAGTCGGGGGGACGGGACGGTAGCGCTCTCGACAGGGCGGAGCTGCACCCGTGGGTATCTGATGCTGTACTACATTGGTTCTGCCAAAGTCATCATCATGCAAGGCAAACACACTGTTCCACTTCTTTAAGAGCTGCAGAATACATTGATGTTGATCTGTGTTCAGTTCATCTCCCTCGATGGCAAAGATAGAATCTGTAAGAGTAGAGGGTTCAGAAGGGTTAGTAGGATTAGTCACAGCTCTGATTGCCACTTCCACGGCTCCAGAGGAGTCAGACTGGACCACTAACTCCCGTCCCATATGGACATCACATATGTCAGTCTGCGTAACCTTGGCCAATGGTCGGCGCAGTGGGACCTCTACTGGATAAGGATTGCACACTTATTGGCAGCTTACCTCCGCTCACCACCACTAGAGACTGTGCTACATACCACTCTCCATCCTGGTCCTCAAGGGGTTCTATTAACGCATTGTGGACTGCCTTTGGGGCTCCTTCCTGAAGTTGAGCCCATACCACCATCTCAGACTCAGGGGGGATAAACACTGGTGGTTGCCGGGGCAGTCGAGCAACCCCTTGAAATGGCGTGCCCTTCAGCTGTCACCCTCCGGCAAACGGAGAAGGCCTGTTCCCAAACTTGACCTGCTACAGGTGACACAAAAGACTTAAAAGCTGCTAACCCAGGGTGTTTACCCTTGGCCAATTCGTCCCAACAGTGTGCTATCACATTCATTCATAGAATGGCATGGTCTGCTCCCATACACCCATCTTCAACCACCACCATTCCCTTCTGTGGAACATTGATACCCCCAACAGCAAAATCAACAACTGCATTGCCAACATATGGTATCTGCAATCCATTAACAACTCGTAAAGTTAACCAGGGAGAGTCATGGGCACAGTTCATGTCAATATCCCCAAAATGTCTTGTAAAGAAGGCTTTACTCACCAAGGTGACTTGGGAGCCGGTATCAAGGACACAAGAGATAATTTTTCCATTAGCCTCCACTTCAACATATGGACATTCTCCAACAAGCTGGGACTTAGTAATCACTCCAGCAGAGTGAGCGACCGTCCCTGCCACATGCCCCTTGGTGGCAGGGGGCGCTAAAAACCCGAAGTCGACCTGCGACGAGTTGGACAATACCTCTGGATGTGCCCCACTCCTCCACAGTCCCTGCATATAGGCCTCCCCTCGGCATCCCATTGGAAGGACCCCCTGCCTGGTGGTATCTGTTGAGGTCTTGGTCTTACGGTTGGACCGATGTGCAGTTGGGGTGTGACGGCAGGCAAAGGTGTGACAGTGGACTGACTGGCCATTTGGGGGGTAGGTGATATCTGTTTGCGGAGTTCCTCAACAATGGAGGCACTCAAACCCTTCAGTTGGATAGTCTTGAAAAAACATTTTAAAAAATAGACTGGGACGCATTTTTAACATATGAGGGTGTAGATCAAAATTGTACATCTTTTATGACTGAAACTCAAAAAACTATAAACAGTTATATAAGGAAAGTAAAACTAAAGCCAGGACAAAGAGAATATTTACCTTGGTTAAATGAAACAATTCGATTACTTATGAAGCAAAGGGATCATGCTCTTAAGTTAGCCCTCAGGTCTAGAACGGAACATGATAGGCGTTTATTTACCACATTAAGAAATAAGATTTAAAAGGAACTTAGAAAGGCAAAAGCTACTTTTTTATTAAGATTATTAGTGAACCAAAAGGAAATACTAAAGAAATATGGCAGAATTTAACCCTTGTGCATCCTTGAGGACATTTTTGGCTTTTTCAGTTTTGTTTTTTTGATAACTTTGCCTGTGTTAATGCTAACTGCATAAAATTTGCCACATGTGTGTATTTTTATTGGAATTTTAATATTTCACCTTCATTTCCTTTAAAAAATCTATTTTCTACTAGGTACACAAAATACTTCCTCTCAGGACCTTTTGGACAAAAATGTCCCCATTGAAACCCATTAAAACTGCAATTTTTAATCCCGGTGCCATTTACCTATAAAATGATGCAATCTTTGTTAACAGGCTTTCATTCTGTTGGCAAGGCTTTAAAATTTTAATTTTTACTATTTTTTACCAGATGGTGCCATTTTTTCAGGTTTGGCATATAAAGCAAATTATCGCTTTATTGTTGTTTTCTGCTGTTTTCGGCTTATTATTTGCATATTATAGAGCCAATTAGATATATTATGAAGCTATAATTGTGTGGGTGTGTTGGTATGGATGTCAGAGTGTGGTTTGTATGTGTGTACTGAAAATTTTATGTGTGTGTGTGTGTGTGAACAGTTTGAATGAAAAAAATATATATTGTACTGGAAATCACAAATCCCACCCCATGTAAATGAGTCATACAGAGTCACAGACCCTGTCATGTGAAAACTGAATAAGGTCAAAAGGTTACTGAGCTTTGAAGATTTTTTTTCATTCAAACACATTTCTTATTACTTGTTTGCACTTTTTTCATTTGTTATTGTTTTTGTTCAAAGATAAAAGGTGAGCTTGATTTTGATGTAGTAGTTCAGAAGCCCCTCAAAACCTTGTTTTTGTTTTCACCTCGAGAAAATGGTTATTGTTTTGTCTGGTAGATTTTAGTTGAGACAGGTGCTTTCACAGCCAAACCTGTAAATATTAGTGGCTTGAGGGCCTTGTCATTTCACAGTTTGCAAGATGAAGAGACGTTTCACAGCAAGAGAAGCTCTGGATCTAGTTGTGGCCACCAACAGTGAGCACCCAGGTACATGTGGAAGTGAGGATGAAGAGTTGACTTCAGAGGATGAAGTCGAGTTTGCATTAGAGTCTGACTCTGATAGCTCTTGTTCCTCTGATGACAGCACTGAGAGTGAGGACACAGAAGAGACTGCAGATCTTCAGTGGAATTCAAAAAAATGGGCAGATTCTCTGGTCTTCCACTCACACTGAGACGCTGCGCTACAGTCCTGCCAAGGGTATGACCCCGGGTCCCACACACTATGCAACTGCCCGCATCACAACTTTGCAGTCCTGCTTCGACCTCTTCATCAACGAAGAAATCATTCAGCTTCTTCTGGAGAACACTAATTTACACGGGAGGCGTTCCAGGGGAACACTGTGACCTGCGACAATTTTTTCACCTCCTATGGACTGGCGGAGGAGCTTCTAAAGAGGAAGATGGCCCTAGTCGGCACAATTCGCAGGAACAAGCCAGAGCTTCCCCCACAGCTGCTGCAAATAAAGCATAGAGCACTTCTGTCCTCCCTCTTTGCTTTTACTAAGACGCACACAGCTGTGTCTTACGTACCCAAACAAGGGAAGAATGTGCTGCTCCTTAGCACCAAGCACCGCGAGCCAGCCTTGAGCGACACTGAAAAAAAGAAGCCAGTGATCATCACAGACTACAACCGCTGCAAAGGAGGTGTCAACAACCTGGACAAGGTATGTGTCATTATGCTTCAGTTACACACACATTTATTCTTACTGCATAATGCTTTTATTATTCAGTATTTTTTGTATCTATATATTCAGTGTTGTAGTTTTGTGAAAGAGGGGAAGAATATTTTGTTTATTTTTATTCTTACTGCATAGTTCCTTTATAATTTAGTATTTCATGCATTTCTATGCACAATATTATATTTTTGTGAATGATGAGAAGAATATTTAGTTTATTTCTTCTTTTGCAGGTTGTTGGCACCTACAGCTGTAGGAGAAGAACATGTCGGTGGCCAGTGGTTCTCTTCTACAGCCTTGTAGATGTGTCTACCTTCAACTCCTTTGTACTGTGGTTAGCCGTGGATCCCTCCAGGAACCAGGGCAAAACATTTAGACAGAGGCTGTTTTTGGAGGAACTGGGGAAAGCACTTGTGATGCCGCAAATTTCACGAAGACAGCGCATCCCCCGCACACCATCTACGTCCACCACGATGGAGGATCAACAGCAGGGAGACCCAAACACCAAAAAAGAGGAAGGTCTGCACGTTCTGCACTGACAAAAAGAAAAAAAAGTGCTTCCACCTGCAACAAGTGTGGCAAGCATATCTGCAAAGTCCACACAATCACATACTGCAGCTCCTGCTGTGAGTGAATTCCCTCATAGTAGGCAAATGCCTACTATTTCTGTTATCTGTTCTCTGCTAATTCCCTCTGCGTAAATGTCTACTATTTCTGTTCTGAGTGTTCTCGAGTTTTGCACAATAAATCTTGTTCTTGTTCAAAGTGATCTTGTATTTTTGCTTTATTTATAGAGCAATATAAGATATATTCTATCAAAAAGTAAAAACTTTGGAGGATAATAGGAGTAATAAAACTTGGACATTGTTGTCCTTTATGGACCTGAGTGGTAGTTTTTATTTTAAATCTGATACTGCATAAAAATATGAAAGCATAAAAATGAATGTTGTTGTTAACCATTGACATATCCAAGGATGTAATATTTAAAGAAAAAAAAAAACTGCTTAGCATTTAGTATATGGAAATGTTTTATTATTATTATAATTTTTATAAAAATCAACAGTGGCATTATGTAAAGAAACCGGCGTTTAAGGTGTTAAAATTCTGAAAATTAATGAATGTTTGGTAATTATGATTAGAATTGATGCTGGAAAAAAATCTAAGTCAGTGAAAGTGGAAAAAAATATTAATCTATAATATTTTTATGACACTTTTTTGACAAGGACATTTTTGTCCTTTATGGGCCTGAGTGGTAGTTTTATTTTTAAGCTGACACTGCAAAAAAATATAAATGCATCCAAATTAATATTGTTGTTAATAATTAACATATCAAAGACTGTAATAATCAAAGAAAAAAAAAATCTGCTTAGTATTCACTATATGGAAAATAATAATAATTATTATTATTTTTATTTAAAACAACAGTGGCATTATGTAGAGAAACCAGCATTTAAAGGGTTAAAATTCTGAAAATTAATGAATGTTTGGTAATTATAAATAGAACTGATGCTAGTAAAAAATCTAAGTCAGTGAAAGTGGAGAAAAATATTAATCTATAATATTTTTATGACACTTTTTTGACATGGACATTTTTGTCCTTTTATGGACCTGAGAGGTAGCTTTTTTTATCTGATACTGCATAAAAAATATGAATGCATAAAAATTAATGTTGTTGTTAATCACTGACATATCCAAGGCTGTAATAATCAAAGAAAAAATAATCTGCTTAGCATTTAGTAAATTGAAAATAATTTAAAAACTTATTTTTTTCATAAAAAAACAACAGTGGCATTGTGTAAACAAACCAGCATTTAAAGGGTTAAAATTCTGAAAATTAATGAATGTTTGGTCATTGTGATTAGAGCTGATTCTGGTTAAAAAAATGGCATCAGTGAAAGTGGAAAAAAATATTAATCTATAATATTTTTATGACACTTTTTTGACATGTACATTTTTGTCCTTTATGGACCTGAGAGGTAGCTTTTTTTTAAACCTGATACTGCATAAAAAATATGAATGCATAAAAATGAATGTTGTTGTTAATCATTGACATATCCAAGGCTGTAATAATCAAAGAAAAAAAATCTGCTTAGCATTTAGTAAATTGAAAATAATTACAATTGTTCTTTTTTTCATAAAAAAACAGCAGTGGCATTATGTAAACAAACCAGCATTTAAAGGGTTAAAATTCTGAAAATTAATGAATGTTTGGTCATTGTGATTAGAGCTGATGCTGGTTAAAAAAAATGGCATCAGTGAAAGTGGAAAAAAATATAAATCTATAATATTTTTATGACACTTTTTGGACGTGGACATTTTTGTCCCCTATGAACCTATGTGTAACTTTTTTTAATTGATGCACAAGGGTTAAATAAATTAACAGGAACATTTAAGATACATAAAACCATAGAATTAAATATAGATGGAAATATGATTAATGAATATAAGAACTGACAAATACCAAAATACATGATTATTACTTCTCTTAATAGTTCAAGGGCAAAAGATGTGTATGGAATGGATACAATATTTTTAAAAACTTATAAAGAGGCACTTATTCCTCCAATTTTAAAAATTATAAATTGGTCTATGAATGAAGGAGTGTTTCCGAGTGCTTGGAAAACTGCAGTTATTACACCTGTGTTTAAATCGGGAGATAATATGTCAATTAGTAATTATAGACCCATTAGTATTCTCCCCGCAGTTTCAAAAATTGCAGAAAAATGGATCTCCGAACGGATAATATTACATTTGAATAACACATAATTTTCAATGCATCCAATGCAGTTTGGTTTTTGAAAGTACCATTCAACAGAAACCGCAAATTGTCTTCTTTTGGAAAATATTAAAGCAAAATTAGATAAAGGTGGTGTGGTGGGAGCTGTTTTTCTGGATTTAAGGAAAGCATTTGACACAGTAAATCATGAGATTTTAATTAAAAAGTTGTTAAATTATAATTTCTCAACAAGAGTAATTAAATGGATAAAATCATATTTAACGGATAGACAACAGTGTGTTCGAGTAGACAATAAAATCTCACAATCACTTATTAATTCAGTTGGTGTACCTCAAGGATCAATATTAGGTCCTCTGTTATTCAGTTTGTATATTAATGATTTGCCTGATGTTTGTGCACCTGCTGTAAATTGCCAGATGTATGCTGATGATACAATTATATACTTGCATGCTAAAACTAAAAAAACAAGCGGCAGATGAATTATCAGCAGAAATGGTTAAGATTACAAATTGGTTAAAAAACTCGTGTTTACATCTTAATGTTAGCAAAACTGTATGTATTTTTTTTTTTTCAAAGTCTGCAAATAGAAATTCCGATCCAGATGTCACAGTTGCAGGTAAAAGGTTATCAGTAGTTAAAGAGTATAAATATCTAGGTATAACACTTGATTCACAACTTACATTTAAAAAAACAACTTAAAATAATTCGGAATAAAATAAAATTTAATTTGGCAAATTTTAGATATATTAGGAATAATTTAACCACCGAGGCCTCAAAGTTATACATTGATGCTATGATTTTTTCACATATGAATTACTGTCTCACCAGATGGACACAGATAGGTGGGACTATTTTGCAATCAATAGAAAGACTCTATAAGCAGACTTTGAAAATATTGGATAAAAGGTCTAATTCATATCATCATTGTGAAATTTTAACTAAATATGGGTTTTTAAGTTGGGAAAATATGATTAAATTTGCAGATATTTTACTTGTGTTTAAAATTTTGCATGGTTTTGCTCCGCTTCCACTTAATAAATTTATCAGGAAAAATCTGAATTCTTTTACTAGAGCCACTACTAGAGGGGACTGTATAATACCACATGAAAATTGGCCTGAATGACTAAATCTGGCACATTTACATAGTAGACTTGTTTACTCATGTTAATTAATATGTATTGTCCCTTAAAAAAACAAAACAAATACAAACATCAAATACCTGACATTTCCAAAGTGTATATTGCTCATGTGCTCTGAAGGACAAAAAAAATCTTTTTAAAGAGACTTATGGGAGTGTGTGCCTCACTTGGTCTTAGCTGTGTTCCAGGTTCCTGAGTGGGCTGCTTATTTGCATTGGCTCGCTTTGCAACAGGTTCTTTTGCACTGTTATCCTCATATCTGAAATAAAAAAAAAGTAAGCATGCTGTTTACACAAACTATATTATTAACATTATTGTGATGGTCACTGATACTAGTACTAATTTTTAGGGGGGAAAAAAGAACCCAATTACCACATATCACACATATTATCAGATATTTACAGCTTACTTGATACATTTGCACCTCAGAGGATCCCGGTTATAACACATTCAAAATATTTACACCAGAGCAGATATCCATGAACAGAAGCTTAGTTACATTCATAAACACAAGCATGCTTTGTATGTGGGCCTATACAATATATATAGTTATAAAAATATATGGCTATATTTGTGAACAGAGAATAGCCTATCACAGTAAAGTTTTGTCTAATCATTCTTACTGACATTAGGCTAGTAACATTATAACTCATATTCGTTTTATGTCATATTGCTGTCTATGTTAAAGAACATTAAAATAAAAAACATCCTGGCATTGTGAAACATTTAGATGCTGTGAATGAAACTTCACCTGATTCTCACCTGGCGCTGATGATGGCGGCCTCCGTGACGTGCTTTGCAGTTGTTTTTGTGTTGTTGTTAGTTTGTCCTGTCTTTAGTTATATTCCTTATATATTCCTCAGTTTTACCAGAGACGAATTGCTAGACATTCGACTATTCTGATGTTTTGCTGGACATATTCGTCGGCAGAGCAGCTGCGCTGATCACGCGCTTCAGGACACGCAGATTTCGAACGCCATTGCCTAGCATCCATCTGGCAAACCTCAACTCCCTACCCAACAAAATGGATGAACTCCTTCTGCTCTCCTGGACAAATAAGGATTTCTCACACTCTGCTGCTCTGTGTTTCACAGAAACTTGGCTAAACGACGCCATTCCAGACAGTGCGCTCCATCTGCCGGGCTTTCAGCTGTTCAGAGCGGACCGCAACGCAGAATCAACAGGGAAATTGCATGGCGGCGGGACATGCTTTTACATCAACAAAAGGTGGTGTAGAAATGTAACAGTGTTAAAAAAGATGTGCTGTTCAGATCTAGAAACACTCTTCGTTAACTGCAAGCCATTCTATTCGCCGCGGGAGTTCCACTCATTCATTCTTGTGAGTATTTACATCCCACCGCAAGCGCACGTGAGCTCAGCTTTATAGAAACTCACTGATCAGATCACAGAGACAGAACAACAACACCCGGACTCTGTTTTAATCATTCTTGGGTACTTTAATAAAGCAAATCTCTCCCGTGAACTGCCAAAATACAGACAGCACATCACATGTCCCACCAGAGACAGTAATATATTGGATCACTGTTACACCACAATAAAGGATACGTATCACTCTGTTCCATGAGCAGCTTTGGGGTGCTCTGATCACTGTTTGGTTCATCTTATACCAACCTACAGCCAGAAATTAAAATCAGCTAAACCTGTATTAAGGACTGTAAAAAGATGGACTAATGAAGCAGAGCAGGATTTACAAGCTTGTTTTGACCTCACTGATTGGAGTGTTTTTGAAGCGGCTGCCACCGATCTGGACGAGCTCACAGAGACTGTAACATCTTATATCAGTTTCTGTGAAGACGTGCATTCCTACCAGGACTCATCTAACTTACAACAATGACAAACCGTGGTTCACTGCAAAACTCAGACAGCTCCGTCAGGCCAAAGAAGATGATTACAGGAACGGGGACAATGTCTTGTATAAACAGGCTAAATACACACTGGAAAAGGAGATCAGAGTGGCAAAGAGGAATTATTCTGAAAAAATAAGGACTCAGTTCACTTCCAGTGACTCAGCATCAGTGTGGAAAAGTCTAAAGGAGATCACCAATTACAAGACACCATCCCCCAGCACTGTGGAGAATCAACAACTGGCAAACGATCTGAACGAGTTTTACTGCAGGTTTGAAAGAACACCTCTCCACACAACCGGTCACACCATTCACAGCTCCTGCAACCCCCCTCTCCCCCACACCTGCAATTCACATCAGTGAGGATGAGGTGCACCAGGTCTTCCGGAAGCAGAAAAGGAAAAAAGCACCAGGCCCAGATTGTGTTACACCAGCCTGTCTGAAATCCTGTGCTGACCAGCTGGCCCCCATCTTCACACAGATCTTCAACCGATCACTGGAGCTGTGTGAAGTCCCTTCATGCTTCAAACGCTCCACCATCATCCCCATCCCAAAGAAATCTAAAATTACTGGACTAAATGACTACAGGCCTGTGGCCCTAACGTCTGGGGTCATGAAGTCATTTTAACAACTAGTGCTGGCCCACCTGAAGGACATTACTGGACCCTTACTGGATCCTCTTCAGTTTGCCTACAGAGCAAACAGGTCTGTGGACGATACAGTAAACACTTGACTGCATTATGCTCTGCAACATCTTGACAGACCAGGGACTTATGTGAGGATCCTGTTTGTGGACTTCAGCTCGGCCTTTAACACTATCATTCCAAACCTTCTCCTGCCCAAACTAACTCTGCTCTCTGTGCCCACCTCCGTCTGTCAGTGGATCAACAGCTTCCTGACAGACAGGCAGCAGCTAGTGAGGCTGGGAAAACACACATTCAGCTCCCATATAATCAGCACTGGAGCACCTCAGGGTTGCGTTCTCTCCCCACTGCTCTTCTCCCTCTACACCAACGACTGCATATCTAAAGACCCCTCTGTCAAGCTCCTGAAGTTTGCACACGACACCACACTTATTGGCCTAATTTAGGATGGTGACGAGTCTGCTTACAGACAGGAGGTTAAAGAGCTGGCTGTCTGGTGCAGTCTCAACAACCTGGAGCTGAACACGCTTAAAACAGTGGAGATGATAGTGGACTTCAGGAGAAACCCCCCTGCTCTCCCCCCACTCACCATCATGAACAGCACTGTGACTCCAGTGGAGTCATTCAGGTTCCTGGGCACCACTATCTCTCAGGACCTGAAGTGGGACATTCACATCGACTCCATTGTGAAAAAGGCCTGGCAGAGGTTGTATTTACTTCGCCAGCTAAGGAAGTTCAACCTGCCACAGGAGCTGCTGAAACCGTTCTACTCTGCCATCATTGAATCCGTCCTCTGCACTTCAGTAACTGTCTGGTTACTGCTACCAAATCTGACCTCAGACAGGGTGGCCGCGGGTCCTTAAAAAGTCTTAAAATGTCTTAAATACAGTTTTCCTTATAAAAGGCCTTAAAAAGTCTTAAAAAGCCTTAAATTCAGATTCGATAGGTCTTAAATATTTTTGGTGACTTTACGTTGGGGGGAAAAATCTTCAGTCGGACGGACCAAATGACTGTTTATGATCATTGGACTAGACATTTTTTTCCTGCGGTAACATAAGTTATTGCGTCATCAGAGAGACATACTAGTACGTGGCTTAATGGCTGTCTCCAGGACGTTAGGTAGCAGGTCGAACTGAAATAGCGGCAATGGGTAAATGTAAGTTCAATAAGAAATGGCTCGAGAATGAAGAATTCTCATGGTGGTTAAAGCCGGTGCCTGAAAATGTATACGAGGCAAACTGCGGCATATGTCAAGATGTTTTAAACTGGGTACAATGGGCATCAAAGCGATGGAATCGCACTCACAGAGTGGAAAGCACCGGGAATTTGTGAGAGCCCGCGAGAAGAGTTCAATTGAAGGTTTCTGTTTAACTTTTCCGACTAGCATAGATGTCACCACGGATGTTGAGAATTCCCAGCCAACAACGCCATCATCTGACCTACGTCTATTTTCTGGCTCTACGCCAATACTAGGAGCTGCGGTAATTTGGGTGCTGAGGACGGGAAAACAGAGCCCAAATTCCCTTAATCATCCATCACAATGAGAAAAACCAAAGAATATATTTCTGATTTGCAGCAAAAGATAATTGAGCTTCACAAATTGGTGAAGTGGCTTTAAGAAAAGAGCTAGAGCAGTGAAAATTCCCATTTCCACCATCAGGACAATAATTAAGAATTTCCAACCAACAGAAAATGTTACAAAACTGCCTGGAAGAGGACATGTGTCTATATCGTCCTAATGTGCGGTGAGAAGGAGAGTTTGAGTCGCTAAAGACTCTTCAAGGGTCACAGCTGGAGAATTGCAGAAAATAGTTGAGTCTCTGGTTCAGAAAACCTTTAAAAAAATTGTCAAACAGAACCTTCATAAACACATGTTGTTTGGGAGGGTTACAAGAAAAATTCTCCTAGCTCATTCAAAAACAAACTAAAGCATATTCAGTTATCAGCCATGACTGGAACTTTAAAAGGGGAATGGCTTCTATGATCAGATGAAACTAAAAAATGAGCTTTTTAGCAGCAAAACACTCAAGATAGGTTGGTGAACACAGAGAAAAAAAAGTACCCCATGTGTACAATGAAATATACTGCTGTATTTTTGATGTTGTGGGCCTATATTTCTGCTGGAGGTCCTGGACGTCTTGTTTAGATACATGGCATCATGGATTCTATCAAGTACCAACAGACTCTGTTAGAAATCTTATAATGGTCCATTTTTGGATCTTCCAACTGTACAATAACCCAAACACAAACCTCAAAAACAACACAGAAATGGGTCACTGAGCTCAAAACCAAGCTTCTGCTATAGCCATTCCAGTCCTCTGACCTAAACCCTATCGAATATGAGAGAAGTGAACTGAGGAGGAGAAGCACCAACGTGGAGCTGGGAATCTAAAGGGTCTGGAGTGATTCTGGATGAAGGAATGGTCTTTGATCTCTTGTCAGGTGTTCTCTAACCTTATCAGGCATTATAGGAGAAAATTTAGACCTGTTAAACTGGCAAATGGAGGTGTCAAAAAGTATTGAATAAAAGGGGGCTATTAATTGTGGCCAATGTGTATTAGAGAAAAACATTTATTTCATAATGATATTTCCCCCCATTTTAAATTCTTATTATCCAATGAAAGGATACATTTGTGTGAATTTTTTAAATAAAAGACCAAAAGGATTAACAATGCAGATGAATTTTCACAGCCTTTTTTGATCATATTTACCAATGGGGCCAATATTTTTGGCCTCGACTGTATATGTATATGTGTGCGTTTTCATCACAGGTTTGGTGGTCTTAATTTCCATAAAAGTCGGTATTAAAAAGGTCTTAAAAAGTCTTAAATTTAACTTGTTAACTTCTTTGAACTGTTGCCATCTGGTCGACGCAACAGAGCTCTGAGCACCAGAACGACCAGACACAGGAACAGTTTCTTCCCTCAGGCAATCCATCTCATGAGCACTTGACAATAACTGTGGAACACACAACACTATTTATACACTCATACACTTATTTATCTAACATACATAGATTGACAACCAAAATGGGTATTACCGCCGCCGCAGGGCCGCGGCGTAAACTGCAAGTCAGTCGCATGTTAAAATCATTCGCGAAACTACCGCCAGGTGGCGCAAAGGGACAGATTGCGAAATTAATGTAATTGTTAAATGAAAGGCAGATGTAAAACAACAATAACATTATAATATACATTATGACATCCTTAAAAGCCATTAAAAATAGGATAGTCTTAGGCTACAGTCTACTCATCAAAAAATTAAAGAAAGACCTTTACACAAAGGCTCTTATGCATGCTATTGTTATTAAACAGTCATTACACACATATATATATATATATATATATATATATATATATATATATATATATATATATATATATATATATACAGATTAAAAGCTAAATGTTTTCATTTCGGTTCATTCTTGGTTAAAAAAAATAAATAAAAAATTATAATAATCTTCAGGTTCCATTTGCAGAGCGAAATGAAAACGGTCCAGCATTTACAAATAATTCTTATTAACTCTGTTATTATTCTTGATTTTTCAAACTGCTAACACTTTGCATTTTTGAATTATGCCTTTACTGTGTGACCAAAAATTGTGAATTGTGACTTTGATCGCGCTGGTGCCTCACGTGCATCTGGAAACAGCAGTCGTTCACGAGCCATGTGCGCGAGCAGCGGGCCACTGACATATTTTTTCTCATGATGATTTTTTTTTTCGTCGATCCTGAAACACGTCGATCCAATAATCAGTTAGCGTCGCACACCTGTAGGTCATAGATCGGTGCGATCTAGAATGAAGGTCAGTTGATTACAACTTTGTTTACAAAAGAAACTGATCGCAACACATTGTTGTGTTGATTGCGACCAGCTTCCATCCTACCCAAGAGTCAGTTTTTTAGATTGAGGAGAATTTGTCATTCAGATACAGACCTTATTGAAAAATCAGAAATTATGAAAAAGAAATTTTTAGATAGAGGGTATCCTTCTGAATGGATTGACGAAGCGTTCAGCACTACTTTTCAAAAGACACGTTCTGAATTGTTAAAAAAGAGGACAAAAAAAGTAAAAAAGCATTCCTTTACTTTTATTACGACCTATTCCTCTAAGTCATATTTGATACGATCCATTTTTAAAAAATATTGGTATTTGTTGTCTTCTGATCCTGAGCTGAGCACAATTTTCCGACATCCTCCACTGATTGTATTTAAAACGAGCGAAAAAAAAAATTTAAAAGATCTTGTAGTACACGCTCGTTTTCAAAGTTGCATCTCTAGTTCTTCTCAGAGATTAATTAGTCCATTACAAAATGGAAATTATCGCTGTGGCAATTGTGCGCAGTGTAACAATACAACTAAACTTCATTCTTTTGTCATCCTAGAACTGGGAAGGAATTTGGTATTCATTCTGTTATCACTTGTGTTTCTACACATGTTATTTTATCTGATTCGTTGTCCTTGTGGCTTGGGCTATGTGGGAAAAACTTCACGTCAACTAAAACAAAGAATTAGTGAACATGAAATTTCTATTAGAAGAAAAGATGTTAACTATCCAGTCGCTGCCCATTTCTTGTCATTTAATCATGATGTTTCCTCCTTACGCTTCTGTGGGATTGAGAAAGTGAGTGTGCCACCTAGAGGGGGCGATATTGAATGGCTGTTTTAGAGAGGTGAGTTTTTTTGTGGATTTTTACCCTACAGACTTTATTGTTTGGGTATGAATGATGAAGCATTATTTAATGTGATGTTATGAATATGATTATTACAAATATGATTATCATTAATGATATTATTTTATATTTATATTATTGATATATATAATATATATATATATATATCTATATATTGTATATATATATATATATATATATAATATTTGTATTTACTGTGTACGTAATTGTGCAGTTAACAATGTGATGTGATGTTAATGATTATTCAGTTACTAATCTTGATTGGATATCGATGATTCTTCACTGTGATTTGTCATGTTGTTTTAAATATAATGGAGTTTGAATACAATGTTGATGCCTGACGAAGATCATACGATCGAAACGTTGCTATTAAATAATTTTTTTTGTTTTGCAAGTTGATAGTGTGCGGGATTTTCTTGTTTTCTCAGTGCGTTTAAAAAAAAAATGCAGCAAACGAAAATAGGTGATTAATCGGTTAAAATGTGTTAGGCCTGGTGTGGGTTAACAAATTTACATTATATACTTAGGAACAGAGTATGGGCCTAATCTAGGCTATGTTATTAACTATTTACAAGTTTCCTGTAGCTATAATTTTATCCAGCTTTATTTTTCCATTGCATCTGAAAATGACTTGTGCATGCGCATTCACTCCGTGCGCTCAAGCTGCCTCCTGCGATGCTCAGCTGTGGACGATTTCAAAATGTTTGATATTAAGGTTACTGTCACATATTATATACAGGAATTGTTCATTAAAAAAAAAAAGTCAAATTATATTGTTAGTTTCATGGTTACATGCAATCAAGTTCTTCAGATACTATACAAGATACAAGTTCATTTAGACTATTTAACATGCACTGTGACATTTTACAGTTTCAACTTATAAACTTCTTAAGATTTTAAAGTCAGTTTAATAGTATTTAAATTCAAGTTGAATATGGTATTTTTTTTTTTTTTTTTAAAAAGGTTTTAATTGCTTAAATTATTTCTATGAATTAATAATATGTTATCATGACTTTTTCATCATATATTTTTTTATGAGCTGTATTCGTTTTCCATTTCGGAAATCAAGCACACACTTTTTTTTCTTTTTTTAAATCTATTAATCGCTCACATAGCTCTAACAAGGTTTTATTTTATTTTTAAATTTTTCATTTTTTTTGAGGAACGTGCCACTGTCAGGGGAGTCACATCATCATTAGAGTTGCAAATTAACTTCAGAAATGAAAAATAAGGGCTAATAGAGGTTCTTTCTTTTATTCTTTATTTAAAATGTTTATTCTTGAAGAAAATAAGTATGTACTCTTTAAGAAAATAAGGGATGATCCAAATATTTGTAATGTACAATAATATGGGCCTATGTTTGTCCATTGGATTTTAAAGCATGCCAACTGAAGGTCTATGAAACATTTCTATGATGCATTTTTTTTTAAACAATGGCACTTAAAGTTTTCAACTAAAATATTATTTCAACCATATAGTCTGTGAATAAATAAAGTGCATACTTTTCAATGAAAGAACACTGAGAGAGTGTAGGTTGCTTCTGGTGTTTGGATTTTTACTTCAATATAATGAGCTCCAAGTTTAAGAATAGCCTACACTAGTTTTATTTATTTATTTATTTTTTTATCTCTATTTAACAGCATTAGCTCAATGAAATACATCTTTCTTCAGGTAGACTGAATGTTTTCCCGCCTTGCTAAATGTTGGGCTTATGATCAATGAGTTGTATTCGCCTCAAACTGATTTTATAAAATCCAAACGTGGACGGTGAAGCTGGGTCAGTTAGAGCTCGTGCTCGCTGTGAAGCTGGAGCAGCTGACGGAGGATTCCGCTTGGTCTTAAAGCCTGCCTCAAATGTCTACGTTCACAAACGACTAAGAATTTCTCAAAAATAATGATTAATTATCAATTGAGAATTTGTTATTATTTTGGTCTAGTGATAATAATAATATGGGCTGCGGGAAAATAATGAATAAAGACAGTAGGGCTGATGTGAGTGCAGGCATGTTTCAGCCCAGCAACATGAGAACACACCGCTCCTCACAGCCAAAAAACAGACCGAGTTCAGTTCAGCTGGAGGGGGTTGGGGTTTTTTGGGATAGTTATGTTTAGCTTGTGGGGGTCGAGATAAAGGTGTGAATCTCTTGGTCTTTCATATGGACAGAGTGTCTTATGAGGGTTTCAAACTTGCAGAACAGGTTTTTAGGACATATTGGTTTTAAAACATCTTTAAAGAAAGGTTTGATCCACTTCAAATGTTGACTACTGTATAGCGCAATAAAGTTTATTAGTTATTATAACTTTATTTCAGAGGAAGTTGCCTTAACTAAAAAAAAAAACAAAAAAAAAATGTTGCATTAGGGCTGGGCGATGGCCTAAAAAAATCCCAGATTTTTTAAAAAAAAAATCAGATTTATGATTTAAAACAATTTTTTTTGCCTCCCTACTTAAAATACTAATACTTTTAATACTAGCCCATCATGCATTTAACCATCCACTCAGCGTTAAGAGTTGTTCAGATTAAAACTGGCAACTCCGCAGTGAGTCAGTGTCATGGACGTATGACAGAGCAAGTGTAAATATATTTTCTAGTCTATATTTTCATCTCGTTATGCCGCTGGTTTAGGTTATGTATTTATTTTTATTTCTTATATAAATTATTTGTAAATATAGCAGACACTGTCTAACCGTGTCTACACCGGACGGCCTTGTTCATATTGGGCGAAACATCTCTCTCACTCGGCAGTACAGTAGGCCTATGTGAGAGTGGAGCAGCAACAATTTCCCTCCGTGCTCCGAGCATTTAATAATCACTCCGCTCCACGCTCACTGATACCAGAAACACTGCTCCGCACTCGCTCCGTGGATAAAGTGGAAATGTTATGTTCATAACGTAACATAAAATAACAGGAGAGTTTCAAAGGGGATTAGGCTATTGTGTGCAAACTTTTTTTTCCTACCAAACGCCAAACTAATAACATTGTCAGCATTAAAAGGTATAATTGCTGCTTTCTGCTGTGCAAATTTTTTGTGTGATGAAAATAACAGTACATTTTCGTCAGTTATCTTATCTACAGATCGATGCATTTCTTACAGATTTCAAAATCAGTTACAGATGAAGCAGCACTGTAAAATTACATTTGTTTGAATGCATTATTGCGACAGCGATTACGTGTGAATGTGCTGTATCTGTTTAAATCATGCTTTAACCCGATAATAATCAGTAAAAGGAAGACAAACTCCTTGAGAACTAGCCTGTAACGCTCGACTATTGATGTCATTATAATCTTCTGATCGGAGAGATTATGTGTATCAATATGTTTATCATGTGAATTCTTGGTAAATATGCAGTTATATTACGGGCTGTTGGCATGAATTGTACTCGTGATGGAGCGGTACTGGAGCGAGTGAAAACCACAACACTCCAACTTTTAAAAAATTCTCTCCTTGCTCCAGTCAGAATAACAAAGCACTGCTCATACTCTGCTCGGCAGCGTGTCTCAGACGTGCGGGGGAGGGTTGAGCCCAATCACAACTACGAGCCCTGAGTGGAGTGTCGGCCGTTTTATTTTGTTGCATCCATACAATATTTTTTAGAGTGTGAAATATACATTTTCACAGAATGTAGCCCATTCATGAACAATATATTGAAGTTTTTTTTTAAATCCCAAACAGAGTCCAGACATCAGTAAAGTATCCGTTTATGAACGTGTTTTATTTGTCATTATTCAACTAATCGCAGGTTTATATTAAATTAACATCTATAATCCATAATGAGCCTTAATATATTCTGCACTCAAGCACATGCATTAAGTTTGCCACAAAGCACAGGCACAAGTAGCCTAATAATTGTGAAAAAGGAGACATTTTAATTATTTATTAATAAACAAATGTTTTCTTGTTGGCTGCAAGATGAAATTCACAGTGCTGACTCTCTCTACATGGACGCTCCTTCAGAGAGAAATGCAGCCTTCACAGATTACATAATGCTTTTGTTTTGAATTGATTTGTTTAAAATACATTTCAAGCTTTCTGTAGATATGTTTCTCATGTATGTGAGACACCACAAATTTCATTAGCAGGAAAAAAAATCATGTGACCAAGAGGGCGCCTCCCTGTCATGCATGCGTAATAATTTTCGCACAAACACTTCAATATGAATCATAATTCACATTTTGCATATGCATTACAAAGCAAATATATATATATATATATATATATACATACATGCAATTATCCTAAATAAAACCAAACAAGATTTGTAATGAAGATAAAATATGTAGACAATTAAGAATAAATGCTGCGAGCGCGGCGCAAATCTCGAGCAAATCTTGCACTGATATTTTAAGGAATATTATACAAACCTGCATTTAAATGTGGCTACAATTTATTTATTTATTTATTTATTTTTTATTCATTTTTTTTTTACTTAAATTACATGAAAGCAAGTAAAGAAGACTGAAGTTGTCAATTAATGAAGCTCTTTTTTACATCATGTGTATTTCGTTGATTATAATGAGAGAACTTTTAGAGTTTAATCATGAGGACGTTTTATTAATCTGTCCATTCTTTAGAGTTTCAATGATTTAGTTAAATCGTGCAGGTTTAATTTATTCGTTTCTTGTTTTAATTAGGCCTAAATAATGGGAGCGAAATTATTTAGTGCCTCACGTTTTACTAAAATAAAGAAAATAATTTATAAAACAGCAAGCCTAGCTCACTATGCTACCACTTTTAATGCTCCGATGCAAAGTAAACCACAATTTCTTTTGAATAATATAACACATAATTCATATTATATAAATAATACTCCACACTATTTAAATGTGTCAAATCTAAAATATGGTGTAGAGAAAAATATAAGCACAGGCTCATAGGCTTTACATTTATCCTGTTTGAATTCGTTCTAAGAAACGCACATATCTTCATGAGGACTAAACTTTCATCTGTGAATATTAAATGTGTTTTCTTTCATTTTCCCCGACTGCAGTCAAATATAACACTTCGGTGAGGCAAAGCTGACGTCTATTTGTGAAAATGTGCTTTGATGCGCTTGTTTGAAAACTTGTGATTAAAGCGCTACTCAGCGGTCAAAAGCTGCAAATGGACTTTGCAGACGCGGCGGCGGCGGTACGAGCGGCGGTAGAAGCAACGTTTTGGATGGCCACCTACTGTAGTTAGTCTACATTTCAATTTGTACATAATATACCTTTACATACAAAACTGTCTATTGTAATATACCTGCACATACAATTGTCAATTTGCATATTGTTATTCCTTACTTACTTGTTCTATTTTTATTTTGTTATTTTTATATTTTATATTGATAATGTTTCACTTGATTATACATTTAGTCAGGAATTATAGTTTAGAAAAAGTCTAACTAATGTCTACAAGTTATGTGAAAATTAATACAAGTAGATTAATAAAAAAAAGACTAACTCATGTTTATGATCTCTGCTAGATCAAGCCCCTGCATTTTTTTTCTGAGGTAATCCAAAGCTTATTCCTCTCATTGCGTCTTCTTGAGGTGAATTCTGTCTTATTTGTCACAGTGAGTCTTTTTCTGAAGTGAATTCTTATTCCTCTCAGCACGAAGCGAACAGTAAAATTGAAACAAACTTGAGGTACAGTCTCGCTGCTTTGTTTGCTGTGATGTGGGAGTTTACATGCCGCGCGCTTCACATGGACGATTATAATATCAAATGTTCAGCACGTGGGCATGGTCGCATTAGATATAATGAATGGAGACGTGAAACACTGGACATCGTGTTGGTTTGTTTTCATATTGTTTATTTTTTTATAGAATATTTGTTTTCGATAATAAGATTTTATTTGTTTAGTTTTAGAGTTGTCATGTTTTGTTTTGTTTTGTTTCTCATGTCTCTGTGTTGAGTATTCACTGAGTTACAGTTCATTTAATGACACTTTTCTAAAAGAAGATCACCGCAGACCAAGGCTGCAGACAGCGCACCATGTGTGTTTTCTTTATTTTATAAATGCACAAAGTTTTTTTTGCTATTGCGTGTGTATACAAATAAAAGTAGACCTTTTACAGATTTGATTCATGTATTGCTCTTGTCTGTACGATCAAAACTGAAAGTGTAATTTAAGTTCTTTTTGGTGTTATCAGGAGAAGATACCACAAAACGCGTATTCGAGTTTGTTGACCCCAGAGGGTTAACATTGATTTTTCCTCTGAAACTCAAAAACGAAAATTGAAATAAAATTTATATTTTATATTTTGTGAATGGTCAACACTTCTCCATTCTGCAGATATTGTTGCTTCTGGTTTGTGCATTGTAAATCACAGGAAGTCTACAAAATATGTTGTCGTGTACAATTAAAAAACTGAAAATAGTACAAAGCAGCATATACATTAAGAACAAAAGTTTTTGTCTCTCTGCCAGACGCGCGTCTCTTCCGGCCAGTTTCTTTGGCTGCGTTTACACTTGGCATTAACATGCGATCACCGTGATCCGATCAAGCAGATCGCGGGATTTCAATCGCAGGACATTTTACAAATCAAAGATAAGTGTAGGAGTCTCACTAGTCTCCACACAGGTGTTCTCCATCTTTTTTTCTGACAGTTCACGAGAGAGGGGGTGGCGTTTTGCGTGATGTCAACCTGCGAATGCAGACACGATGGCTGGATTGCTTTTACATTACACTGAGATCCGATCACAATGCGTCCTCGACTACCTCTAGACCAGAACATGCTGATCGGATAACATTCATTCAAAATATAGTGAAATTATATTTATGCCTTTGTTTTCAAATGTAGATTTGAATTTATAATTGTTTTATGTAAATATTTCCCACACGCTTACTGATTAAATTTATTTTTCTGTTTTTCAACACTTTCATTTTTGCAGCATTACAGAGCGGTCTCTACCGAATATATGGAATAATGATTGCGGTGGCACTTGTGCATGAAGGGTTGTTTCCTTCCTTCTTTTCTGAGAGGCTTTACCAAAACCTGGGCTCTATTCCATCATCGTTGCCCAGTCTTGAAGAAATCATTGATCTGGATTTGCTGTGGAAATTAAAAAAGGTATGACCATGTCGATATTTTGACCCTTATTCTTAATTATCCAAGACAATAGTGAAGGTATCACAAATGCCTGCTTCTACTAATAAACTGTACATGACAAAGATCAGTGAAGCAGGAGATATTACAGCAGCTAGAGATGCCATTATGGAAGCTGCAGATAGCCTGTCCTTGTTGGGGTCCCTGGGGCATATCACCACCATGGAGGAACGGGACCAGTTAGTTCAGGCAGCCATTACTTTCTATGTAAAAGGAAAGACTAAAGAAGCCTTACAACAGTTAGTGTGTATTTTATGTAGTTATGTTTTTGTATTTGCAATTTGTGTACTTCCACAGTTCATCTGTAATGATTAATACAAATTATAACCTTGTTTTAAAAGCCTTCATTTTGTTTCATGACAGTACCAAAGTGGTTGGAGCAGATTTTTTCCCCACTTTTTGTAAGGAAATGTACTTGGTGAGCTGTTTTTTGTTTTTCTTGCTGAAGAGCAAACCTTTACCTAGTGCTACACACTAGGTACATTTACATGGACACTTTTTGCTTCCATCGGAATGAATTCATTCTGATTGACGAATCGGTTGATATGCGTGTTTGTATGTCACAAGCTTCTGATCGGATTTACTCTTTTGACATGCGCACATTGCATGAATATACAGTTTCCTGCAGTTTCCGCATACTGTTTTAAAAAGCACACATGATATTTATCTACTTCGGGTACTAATTAGGTGACGACCAGCACATGAACAGTGCTGCTTACTTAAAAATATTAAAAGTTCCCCTTCCCACACCCAAAACCAGTCGTTTGTTGTTGAGAATCTTAAACAAGGACTCTGGTGGAATGTTATTCTGCTCCACTTCACAGATTCTGCTCTCGCTCGGATTACAAAAGGAATAAACCACCCCTTACAATCGGATCAAAATTTAAGTTGGCGGCTCTGCCTTTATAAAGCTGCACTGAAAGCCAATTAAACTGAATCACTCTTCTTCAGATTCTTGACTTGTCACTGTCTGAACAAGCCCAACAAGTTGCTCGCCATAGAAAAGCAACGCTTCAGCAGATGGAATCACAAGCTGCTATTGTGAGTGGCATGCACTCCGCTGCTGTATGCGTTCCGGTGAGAAGTAGTAACTTACAAGAAGCTGAGTTTGTGAGGCGCTGTCAAAAACTGTCATTGGAGCTTTTATATATTGTTCATCCAAAGCATCACTGAAATATACTTGTGTTTATTTAAAATAAAAATTCTGAATTCTGATCTATTTTCTATTATTGTTATATTTTTCAATGAAACTAATGCAGGTGTTTCATCGAATTAGGGCTGTCAACGAATATTCTAAATTCAAATATATATTCGAATAGTTTTAAAAAAACGTATTTCGAAGGTGAAAATTAATATTCGAATAAAAAAAAATGTGGAAAAAAACGCCCGCGATAGTAGAGGTGTGGCTGAGGGTTCAGGGACAGGTCACAGGAGTCGCACTGTCTGGCACAGCATCACTGCTGATGCGTCTTGCATGGAAGATGGCAGAAAGTGCAGAGCCCAACTCAACCGCAGCAGAGAAAGCGATTTTAACCCCCCAAAATCTAAAAAGCCATGTCTGGAAGTACTTTGGATTTTGGTCGGTAGGACGTAAAATTGTTGAGCTGCAAGATAAAGTTGTATGCAAGCTATGTAAGATACAGATAGCATACCATTCGACCACTAGCAACATGAGGTCACATCTCGAAAATGTGCACCCAAATGATCACGGCATAATGTGTGGAACTCCAGCTAAACAGTCACGTCTTGACACTTACTTTGCATCGCCCGCCACAAGCTCTTTGTCTGCAACACGACAAGAGGCCATAACAGAGAAATTAATTTCGTTCATTTGTAAGGACATGAGACCGATCAGTGTCGTGGCAGGCTTCAGGGAGTTCTGTCAAGCAATGGAACTGAGGTACCATATCCCTAGCCATGGAACAGTCACCAATAGAATCATAGAAGTGTATAACAGCACCTCAGACAAAATTAAGGAATTAATCAAAGACAAAGATGTGGCTCTTACCACGGACGGGTGGACATCCCTAGCGACAGTATCCTATGTTACAGCAACGGCCCATTGGATTAATGATGACTGGGAAATGCTTAACAATGTGCTAAAAACAAAAGAGCTTAAGGTAAGCCACACTGCAGAGAATGTAGGCAAATGCTTTTAAGAGATCTTGGACGTTTTTGGCATAGAAAGGGGATCTGTGATTGCCATCACAACGGACAATGCCACTAATTACGTCAATGCAGTGGAGAGACATCTTCAAACGGTAAATATACCGCGTGTGGCGCACACAATAAACTTGGCTGTGCGTAAAGGGCTCGGGGTCAGAGCCATTGAAATCCCCGTTAGTAGGCTGAAAGTGGCGGCCTCACATTTCAGCAAGTCTTCTGCCAACAGCTACCTCCTTCAGCAGAAACAACAACTTTTGAGATTGAAAACTGAGAAGCTGATTAACGACTGTCCAGACAGTGTTATTCCTGCTTCCTGCTTGCCTTGCTGCTGTTTTGTGATAGCTCCGTGTAGCTTTGTTTTTCTGTAGAATCTTTATATTACTATCACTCTAGTGATAAAATATAACTTAATTCCCACCATATTTCTGATATTTTCTATCAATCTAATCTGATTAATTTGATCGTTCACTTTTATTTTAAATCTGTGAGTGCAGTGCAGCTGCATCGCATTAGCTTGTCATTAGCATTTCCATTTGTGCCTATCGCTGTTTTCTTTCCTCCTCTCCTCTCTCTCACTTCTCTCTCTCTCCTGTTCCTCAAACAACTCTGGTAAGACTCTTTCATCAAGCACGGTGAGTAATGGCTTCTCCTGCTATTGTTATTTGCACTGCTTGCCACATGTATAGTTTATCTATCTCTGTCGGTGATGAGGGATTCACATGTGATAAATGCAGGGAAATAGTTAGGCTGACAGAGAAGATTTCAGAATTAGAGACACGCATCCAAACTTTAATTGAGGACAGTAAGAATGTGAGGGCTCTAGATACGGCTTTGTATGCGTCTAGCTCAGGGAGTCCTGTGAATATAGAGACACCAGCCACCATAGTCCAATGTTTACCGGGAGCCAGAGCGCCTGACATCTTAGCAAATTTAAAAGTAATGGCTAATGCTAAACGTAAATACAGTAAGATTGTTATTCACGCCGGTGCTAATGATGTTCGACTTTGCCAGTCGGAGATAACTAAAAATAACATTAAAGAGGTGTATGAACTTGCAAGTACGATGTCAGACATTGTAATATGCTCTGGTCACCTTCCTGCTTACTGTGGTGATGAGATACATAGCAGACTGTTGTCACTCAATGGCTGGATGTCTAAGTGGTGCCCGCAGAATAACATAGGTTTCATAGACAATTGGACGAGCTTTTGAGGCAGACCTGACCTGTTGAAAAGAGATGGTCTTCATCCCTCCTGGGGTGGTGCCGCTCTTTTCTCTAGAATTATGGCACATAGTCTTAGAGTTTGTACTTGACTAACTGGGGCCCAGGTCAGGAAGCAGACAGACTGGCTAAACCGACCGTCTGCTAGCCGCCTCCAGTCACAGAAGTCAGTTAATTCTCAGCACATAGAGACTCTTTCACCTAGATATCACACTATAGAGACTGTGTCTGTTCCCCGGTCTAGAAAATACAAAAAACGTCCAAACCAATTTAAGAGCAACAATTTAATTGAGGTTCAACAAATAAAAAACAGATGCAATACGGATAAACAAATGATAAAGCTTGGCTTATTGAAAATCAGGTCCCTTTCTACGAAAGCACTTTTTATAAATAATAATATCACTGATCATAATCTAGATGCACTCTGTTTGACAGAAACCTGGCTAAAACCTGATGATTACATTATTTTAAATGAGTCTACACCCCAAGATTACTGTTATAAACATGAGCCACGTCCAAAAGGTAAAGGGGGAGGTGTTGCTTCAATTTATAACAATGTTTTCAGGATTTCTCAGAGGGCAGGCTTCAAGTATAACTCGTTTGAAGTATTGGTGTTTAATATAACATTATCCAGAGAAACAATGTTAATGATAAATCCCCTGTGATGTTTGTACTGGCTACTGTATACAGGCCACCAGGGCACCATACAGACTTTATTAAAGAGTTTGCTGATTTTACAGTTAGTGCTGAGTTAGTGCTGGCTGCAGATAAAGTTTTAATTGTTGGTGATTTTAATATCCATGTTGATAATGAAAAAGATGCATTTTTGATCAGCATTTATAGACATTCTGAACTCTGTTGGGGTTAGAAAATGCGTCTCAGGACCTACTCATTGTCTAAATCATACTCTAGATTTAATACTGTCACATGGAATTGATGTTGATGGTGTTGAAATGATGCAGCCAAGCGATGATATCTCAAATCATTATTTAGTTTTGTGCAAACTTCATATAGCTAAAACTGTAAATTCTACTTCTTGTTACAAGTATGGTAGAACCATCACTTCTACCACAAAAGAATGCTTTGTAAGTAATCTTCCTGATGTATCCCAATTCCTTAGCATATCCAAAACCTCAGAACAACTTGATGATGTAACAGAAACTATGGACTCTCTCTTTTCTAGCATTTTAAATACAATTGCTCCTTTATGCTTAAGGAAGGTTAAGGAAAACAGTCTGACACTGTGGTATAATGAGCACACTCGCACCCTAAAGAGAGCAGCCCGAAAAATGGAGCGCAGCTGGAGGAAAACAAAACCAGAGGTATTTCGTATTGCTTGAAGGGAAAGTAACCTATCTTACAGAAAAGCATTAAAAACTGTTAAATCTGATTACTTTTCGTCTCTTTTAGAAGAAAACAAACATAACCCCAGGTATTTATTCAATACAGTGGCTAAATTAACGAAAAATAAAGCATCAACAAGTGTTGACATTTCTCAACATCACAGCAGTAATGACTTTATGAACTACTTTACTTCTAAAGTTGATACTATTAGAGATAAAATTGTAACCATGCAGCCATCAGCTACAGTATCACATCAGACAGTGCACTATAGATCCCCTGAGGAACAGTTCCACTCATTCTCTATTATAGGAGAGGAAGAATTTTATAATCTTGTTAAATCATCTAAACCAACAACATGTATGTTAGACCCTATTCCATGTAAGCTCCTAAAAGAGGTGCTTCCAGAAGTCATAGATCCTCTTCTGACTATTATTAACTCCTCATTGTTATTAGGGTATGTCCCCAAAACCTTCAAACTGACTGTTATTAAGCCTCTCATCAAAAAACCACAACTTGACCCCAAAGAACTAGTTAATTATAGACCGATCTCGCATCTCCCTTTTCTTTCCAAGATACTAGAAAAGGTAGTATCCTCACAATTATATTCCTTCTTAGAGAAAAATGGCATCTGTGAGGATTTCCAGTCAGGATTTAGACCGTATCATAGTACTGAGACTGCTCTCCTTAGAGTTACAAATGACCTGCTCTTATCATCTGATCGTGGTTGTATCTCTCTATTAGTGCTATTGGATCTTAGTGCTGCGTTCGACACTATTGACCACACTATTCTTTTGCATAGACTAGAACACTTTGTTGGCATTAATGGAAGTGCATTAGCATGGTTTAAATCGTACTTATATGACCGCCATCAATTCGTAGCAGTGAATGAAGAGGTATCATATCGTTCACAAGTGCAGTATGGAGTACTGCAAGGCTCAGTACTAGGGCCGTTACTCTTCACGCTTTACATGTTACCCTTGGGAAATATCATCAGGAAACACGGTGTTAGCTTTCACTGTTATGCTGATGATACTCAGCTCTATATTTCTTCGCGGCCCGGCCAAACATACCAATTTGAAAAACTAACGGAATGCATAGTCAATATAAAAAACTGGATGACGAGTAATTTCTTACTGCTAAATTCTGAAAAAACAGAGGTGTTAATTATAGGGCCTAAAAGCTTTGCATGTAATAACCTAGAACGCTGTCTAAGACTTGATGGCTGCTCTGTCAATTCTTCGTCATCAGTTAGGAACCTAGGTGTGCTATTTGATAGCTACCTTTCCTTAGAAAGCCAAGTTTCTAGCATTTGTAAAACTGCATTTTTCCATCTCAAAAATATATCTAAATTATGGCCTATGCTCTCAATGTCAAATGCAGAAATGTTAATCCATGCGTTAATGACCTCAAGGTTAGACTTTTGTAATGCTCTATTGGGTGGTTGTTCTGCACGCTTGGTAAACAAACTCCAGTTAGTCCAAAATGCAGCAGCTAGAGTTCTTACTAGAACCAGGAAGTATGATCATATTAGCCCGGTCCTGTCAACACTGCACTGGCTCCCTATCAAACATCGTATAGATTTTAAAATCTTGCTTATTACTTATAAAGCCCCTGAATGGTTTAGCACCTCAGTATTTGAACGAGCTCTTGTTAAATTCTAGTCCTCCACGTCCGCTCCGTTCTCAAAATTCTGGCAATTTGATAATACCTAGAATATCAAAGTCAACTGCGGGCGGCAGATCCTTCTCCTATTTAGTGCCCAAACTCTGGAATAACCTACCTAACATTGTTCGGGAGGCAGACACACTCTTGCAGTTTACATCTGGATTAAAGACCCATCTCTTTAACCTGGCTTACACATAACATACTAATACACTTCTAATATCCAAATCCGTTAAAGGATTTTTAGGCTGCATTAATTAGGTAAACCGGAACCGGGAACACTTCCCATAACACCCGATGTACTTGCTACATCGTTAGAAGAATGGCATCTACGCTCATATTAGTCTGTTTCTCTCTTATTCCGAGGTCACCGTAGCCACCAGATCCAGTCTGTATCCAAGTCTGAGGGTCACTGCAGTCACCCGGATCCAGTATGTATCCAGCCCAGATGGTGGATCAGCACCTAGAAAGGACCTCCACAGCCCTGAAAGACAGCAGAGACCAGGACTAGAGCCCCCAGAGACATATCCCCTGTATAGACCTAGTCTCAGATGACCACCGGGACAAGACCACAGGAAACAGATGATTCTTTTGCACAATCTGACTTTGCTGCAGCCTGGAATTGAACTGCTGGTTTCGTCTGGCCAGAGGAGAACTGGCCCCCCAACTGAGCCTGGTTTCTCCCAAGGTTTTTTTCTCCATTCTGTCACTGATGGAGTTTTGGTTCCTTGCCCCTGTCGCCTCTGGCTTGCTTAGTTGGGGACACTTCATTTACAGCGATATTGTTGACTTGATTGCAAATGATTGCACAGATACCATTTAAACTGAACTGAGCTGCATGATGACATCACTGAATTCAAGATTCAAGATTTTTATTTCTCACATACACAATTATATAGAGCATATATAACCAGCAGTGAAATGTGAGTCAGGTCCGCTCCATGGACAGTGCAATTATTAAAGAATAAAACACAGATGAAAATATACATAAATATAGCTATGAAAGAATGAAATAAAAGTAAACAATAAAAATATAAGAATAAAATATAAGATATATAAAAAGATGTATGCTGTAGAATTAAATATATAGTGGAAAATAATGTGCAAGAAAGTAAACTGTAGTCTTAAATATTAAGATACACAGGGATGTACAAGAGGCAAATGTGCAAACAGGTTGACACTTTCAGTATGTCAATGTGAGGTAGTGAATGATGAATATCTTACTGATTAAGTGAATATTAAGTGGAGACATGAAGATGTTAAGAGGCTGGTTTTGAGTTTAGGAGCCTGATGGCCTGGGGGAAGAAACTCCTCCTAAGTCTCTCAGTTTTTGCCATTAGGCTACGGAAGCGCTAACCAGATGGCAGCAAAGTGAAAAGATGGTTACTGGGGTGAATGGAGTCCTTGATGATTTTAACAGCTCTGCTTTTGCAGCGTTTGAGGTAGATGTCCTGCAGAGAGGGGAGAGCAGACCCTGAGATGCGCTCAGCAACTGATGAGCTGTTCCCATACCACACTGATATACACTGAGTCAATACACTTTCTATGACCCCTGAATAGAAAGTTTTCAGGATTGCAGGTGAAACCCTGAATTTTCTCAGCTGTCTCAGATGGTACAGTCTTTGCCTGGCTTTATTAACCTGTGTTTGAATGTGTGTAGTCCAAGTCAGGTCCTCGGAGATGTTTACACCGAGGTACTTGAAGCTGCTCACCCTCTCCACAGGGGTCCCGCTGATCATTAGAGGAGTATAGGGCTGCTGCTGTCTCTTCCTGAAGTCAACAATCATCTCTTTAGTTTTGCTCACATTCAGAGAGAGACAATTGTCCTGGCACCATGATGTTAATTTCTCTACCTCATCCAAGTATGCGGTCTCATTGTTGTGAATGAGGCCCAGAACCACAGTATCATCAGCAAATTTGATAATAGATGTGGAGCTGTGGGAAGACATGCAGTCATGTGTGTAGAGAGAGTAGAGCAGGGGACTCAGGACACAGCCTTGTGGGGCTCCTACGTTCAGGGTGATGGAGTTAGAGGTGAACTGGCCTACTTTCACCACTTGAGGTCTGCCGGTGAAGAAATCAAGAATCCAGTTGCATAGTGAAGAATTCAGGCCGAGGTCCAGGAGTTTAGAAGCAAGCTTGATGGGGACTATAGTATTGAAAGCTGAGCTATAGTCAATGAATAGCAGCCTTACATAGTTCCTGTTATTGCTGTCAATGTGTGTGAGAGAAGAGTGCAGGATGTGAGAGATGGCATCATCAGTGGATCTGTTGGGACGATAAGCAAACTGAAGAGGGTCCAAAGTATCCGGGATGGAAGAGCAAATGAAGTTTTTAACCAGTCCCTCAAAGACCTTCATGACTATTGATGTGAGGGCAACTGGACGATAGTCATTCAGGCAAGAGGGGTTATTGTTCTTAGGCACAGGGATGATGACAGATTTTTTTGAAGGAGGTGGGAACCACCGATGTAGCAAGAGACTCATTAAAAATGGATGTAAACAAACCAGCGAGCTGATCAGCACAGGACCTCAGAACACGGCCAGAAATCCCATCAGGTCCGGCTGCTTTCCTGACGTTCACTCGCTTTAGAGCCCTCCGAACCTCGTCCTCAGACACGGTGATTACATGATTATCGCTGCTCTGACTGCCGCTTCTGACGTGCTGATCGGCAGACTTGCGCTGCTCAGATTGCTTTCAAAGCGGCCGTAGAAAGTGTTTAGCTCGTCAGCCAGCGACGGATCTGCTCTCACCTCTGCAGGGGATTTATTTCCAAAGGCACAGATGGTTCTTAGTCCTTGCCACATGCGTCAGGAGTCATTGAGCTGGAAATGAGACTATTCGTTCCCTGTATCTGTGTTTGGCGGCTCTTACTGCACATCGGAGAGCACGATGCTTTGTACTCGCTCGTGTTTCCCGACAAAAGACCGGCGTTGTAAGCAGCAGTGCGTTTGTTTACTGCTGCACGGATTGTACTGTCCACCCAAGGTTTCTGATTAGAGAAGGTCCTTATAGTTATTGTATCCGTAGCTTGTTCGGCTAGCATGTTTTCAAAGCTTAATGGTACATCCGTGAACTCGCTGACGTCAGATGAACTTGCCCGAAACATGTCCCAGTCTACGTCATCAAGAGCCGCCTGTAGCATAGCTTCTGAGTGGGCGGACCAGCACGTCACCACCCTCTGCACCGGGGGATCTTGAACGAGCCTTTGTTTATATTCGGGTGTAAGGAAAATGGCGGCATGGTCCGATTTGCCGAAAGCCGGTAGTGAGCGAGCTTTGTAGGCATTCTTGAACTGAGTGTAGCAATGATCCAGTGTATTCGGTCCTCTGGTTGGACAGGATACATGTTGATAAAAATTAGGCATAACCTGCCTGAGGTTGGCTTTGTTAAAGTCCCCAGCGATGATAGCAGCGTCAGGATGTTTGTTGATGTTGCCGCTGAGCGCATCGTGAAGCTCGGACAAAGCCAAACCGGTGTCAGCCTGTGGTGGGATGTAGACAGCAGTAATGATGATCGATGAAAACTCCCGGGGCAGATAGAATGGGCGGCAAATAATAGATAAACGTTCCAGATGAGGCGAGCAGGAGCGCGACAGAGTGGAGATATTCCTGGGGTCACACCATTTCTTGTTAATCATGAAACACACTCCTCCACCTTTGGATTTACCGGCCTCGGCTGTCCTGTCCATCCGTAAAACACAGAAGTTATCAGACGGCATTACAGCAGCGTCCAGGACCGAGGGCGTGAGCCATGTTTCAGATAAACAAAGGATGTTACAGTCCCTAATGTCCCGTTGGAAACTTATCCTGGCTCTAAGATCGTCCATCTTATTCTCCAGAGACTGGACATTGGCGAGCAGAATGCTCGGCAGAGGAGGACTGTGAGCTCTTTTTCTCAGTCTGTTGCGGACCCCAGCGCGTTTCCCGCGGTGTTTATTGATCCGTCACCTCGGATGGTTATTCAGGTGGCCATTGTTCATCTCGGCGTTCCGGAGAATCTCAGATGGCCACGATGGGTTGGAGGATAAAGTGTCCTGAAACAGGTTAGTGAAGCGGTATCCAATGTCCAAAAGTGTTCCTTTGTTGTAAGTGATCAGTGCAGAGGTTATGTGTGTAAAAAGAGAAAGCAAAAGTAGGTAAAAAAGTAAATAAAAACACAATCTAAGCAGAGCGACCTGGACGGCGACCGAACTCGGGGGCGCCATCTTGGAATTCAATGATGAACTGCCTTTAACTGTCGTTTTGCATTATTGACACACTGTTTTCCTAATTAATGTTGTTCAGTTGCTTTTATATAAATAAAGATGACTTGACTTGACTTGACTTGAAAACTCTACTTAAGTGAAAAGTACCCGATTTTAAATGTAGGCTACTTTAAGTATTAAAATTAAAAGTACTTGCGTTACAGTTTATTCTCTTAATGTCTATATTCTAATAATTAGGGCTGTAAGAATATGAAACTGAAATCGCGACACACCCCCATTTGAAGTTGTCATTATAAATTATCATTTTATCATTATAAAAGCCTTTCTTTAAAGTTAATTTCTTTTTGTATTAAATATATCTATATCGAAATGTCTACTTTTAAACAGAAGCAATTCAAAACGAAAGAACACAGACTGCTCTCTGCTTATGCAGGCTAATCCGTATGAAATATGCATTTCTCTCAGGCGCGTTCACTACTGCAAAGATCGAGTCAGCAAAGCCAACTTCATCTTTGCAGCCACTGACACAGAAAAACACTTGTTTATTAATAAACAATTAACATGTCTCCTTGCTATATTTTACATATTTATAATCATTACTTTTTTTTGCTAGTTATTTGTGACAGCTTTTAGGTGCTTTATTGGCAGCGGCACTGAAACTTGGCATCGTTACATTCCACCACTGACCGTAATAGGCTGGACAAATGCAAAACTGTCCTAATATATTTTTTAAATAGGTAAAATGATGGCCCTAATTTACTTTGTGTGAATGTTAATAAGCTGGACAAATACAAACCTGTCCTAATATCAAAGCATTATATTTACTTATTTATTGCAGGTGCAAGAGGTCCTTAAACCCTTTAAAGTGGCAACAGAAGCACTTTCAACTGACAAATATCCAACAGCGTCGGCTGTACTGCCTTTAATACATGTTCTGCTCGCTCAACTGAACAAGCAAGCGCCAGACGAACCAGAACCACCTGCATTGTCAGAGATGAAGACAAAGATTGTCACAGATCTTGAGAAGCGTTATAGTGTGGAAAAGGGCGCATTTATGCTGCTTAACAAAGCGAGTTACCTGGATCCATGCTTTCATCGCCTCGTTCATTTGAAAGAGGAGCAGAGACGGCAGGTGCAGGTGGCTATACTGGAGGAGATGAAACAAGTGAATGTGGCAGGAGGCACAGGCAGTGACGCCGCTGCCGGACAACCCCGTGATCAGCAACCCGCTGAGAAAACTGCGTTATCTGCTATGGGCTGTCTCTTCGGAGACACGTAATGCACGGACAGCCCAGACCAGGACATCAGTCTGCTGCTTCAAAAAGAGATGTTGATGTATGAACAAGAGTCTCCAATACCTGCTCAACAAAATCCTCTCATGTGGTGGAAAACTTTGGGCTCTGGGAGATACCCTCACGTCACCCAGATGGCAAAGAAATATCTTTCCATCCCTGGATCCTCAGTGCGCTCTGAACACGTCTTTTCCTCTGCTGGGAATATAGTAAATAAAAAGAGATCAGCACTGGCCCCTTCAAATGTGGACTATCTTGTGTTTTTGGCAAATAACCTGTAGGCCTTGCAGTCAGTTTTTTCCCTCTTTTTTTTATACAAGCACCAAGAATGTAAGTAGCCTTTTTCGTGTTTAATAGCACTTTATTTTTTATGAACCTCAGGGTAAAAGTTATTTGTTATTGAATAGATATTGCATGAATAAAAGATAAATGCACTGCTTCCACTGGTTTGATTATTTACCGTTTCATGTCAAGGAAAAGTTCCATGTTTACCACAGCACAGCTCGCTCGGAGCGTTCAATGTCAGTTCTATGTGCTGTAAAACTTCAATTAATATTAATAATAATTCTTTCAATCACTGAATGAAGCCTGCTATATTTGGGACAAGAGTCACAACCTTAAATTGCTTGCACAAAACTCTTGATAAGCACTCAAAATTTGTTTTTTCATTTAAAGAGCAGGTCATATGGGTTTTTGAAAAATCTCTCTTTTGCAGTTTATAACGTAGCTATCCTTAAATGAAAACAATCTGCAAAGTTGTTAATCAAAAAAGTGCATGATAAATAAAGATATTGTCTCTCAAAAGAGAGAGAGTCGATTCTGAATCGCCGTAACGAGTCGTTATATTTTCGACTCTTTTGCCTGTTACCGGTGTACGTCACTGGGTAACACATTTGCATAATCCCCGCCTGCCCGCGAAATCTGCCCACAAACACTTTTGCTATTAGTGCGTTTACATCATGTTGAGAAGACGCGGTGTTCAAGGATACCACAGAAATACAATTCGAGCCTTTTGTTGTGTGCTTGTCATTTTATCAAGAACTGCTTCTCTACTCTGGGCTTTTATCTTCGTTGGCTTATAATCTTCTTAATTTGGACTAACAAGCTCTCTGAACCACGACCTGTAAGTAGTACGATTGATACGTTAGGTGTACATTTTCAATTGAGTGCTCAAAATATATTTTTTTGTGCCAATATGTGATGTATACCTAGTGCAGCTTTAGGTTTCCAGGTAAAGCACGATATTACTGTCTTACTGAAGTAGTTCTAAAAATTCGCAGTGAACCTAAGAATATGTCGATTATTGTAGACTGACGTTGTTCTAATTACTTTGGTTTAATAATAAAGAATGTAGTGTAGCACACAGACTTTATAATAATTGTGAAACTGCTGTTTATTGTGCTGCACTGGCAGTTACAGGGTTAATGCGGGAGAGATGAGTGATTTCGGCTGGTGCTCCTGTGATACAACTGTTCTGCATTCTGATTAAAAGTTAAGACCAAGCGTATTTTGTCTTTCGTTCTTCAAACATTACAGTAGACATATTTTGGTTTACAAACTATATTGTTTAATTAGTTAGTCACGTTAGCACTCGGCTAACGTATCCACCTAGTGTTCACAGTTTAGCAGCTAAACTTTAGCTGTGGGCACGATTCGCTTGCATAAGTGTTTTTGTATTTTATGTCATTATAAGAACGGATTGACTATATTATTGTTTTATGTAAAGGTGCTTTGTCAATGGTAGCGCTGGCTAACTGGGCTCAATGACTCCTCTCTGTGCCAATCACAACAGGTTTGGCCAGCTGACCAATCATAGCAGAGTAGGCTTGAGGAAGGGAGGGGCTTGCTCCGAACTTGCTTGAAACTAATCATTTTCCTAATCATTGGGCAAATGACTCTAATATTAAATGTATATTCTGAGAAAATTACAATGTTTTCTGACCTTAGATGCATTTAAACCTGATGTAGGGGACTCCAATACAATATTGGGACACTTTAAAATACCATCTGACCTGCTCTTTAAACAGTTATGCGTAGAGAACGTGAGGGCGAGAAAGAGTGAGGTCTGCGGTCTTGGCCATTAGTTGATTTACTTGTTTTTGTGTAGGTAATACGTTGTCAAATATGTTTAAACTTAAATAGACTACCTATACAAGTAGTTATGTCTCTTTGTATTAATTTTTCCTGTTATTGACGTAATGCGCGTCATTGACAAAATGCGCAACCAGATGTTCGAATATTCTTGTTTTTTTTTTTTGAGCAAATTTGACAGCCCTACATTGCATGTTTTTCAATTTAAAAAAATCATTTTTAAAAATCATTCAATCAAACATTTTTAGTGAAATTATTTGGTAGTCAGAGGTGTGGGTGTGTGTGTGTGTGTGTGTGTGTGTGTGTGTGTTTTTATTATTATTATTATTATTATTTTACATTTTAAGAAAAAAAAGGTTAAGGTTTTAAAGGGGGGTGAGACCAAAAAAGTTTGATAACCACAGACTTAACTTATCTCATCACTTGGGTGTGCTGGGGTAACATGATTTTCTGTGAACATGTTTTTTAAATGTACAGTTAAAATTTTCAGTTCTCTGTATAACAGCATACAGTTTATTTTTTTGTTTTTGTTACAGATTTGCTGAAGGGCTAAGCACACTTGGCCTTCTGGACATGATGAAAAAATATCACAGCACCTTCAAGACAACGTTCTGTTCATCAGATAAGCCTCTAAAATCTACAGACTTGATCGTTTTCTAAGTGGAACTGTCCCCTCCTGGAAGCAATCGGTGGCGACTGGAAACAAAAGTTGAAGGATTCTGGAGAGACTTCCTTTTAGATATTGAATGTAAATTAATGATTTGCTGGGTAAAAGTATTTTGATTTCATTTGAGCTACTCTGAATTTTGCACAATCCTGCATATCACAAATGTTATTGATTTTATTACTTTACTATTTTATAGATGGTGTATTTGAGATAACACTAGATCAACTGCTGGTGTTCGCCTCTGGAGCTGAGAGAATTCCAGCACTTGGTTTTTCTCCACAGCCAACGCTAAATTTCATTCATGAGGTCAATACTTGTCTTGTAAAATTAAAACTTCCCATCCATAACTCCTACGAGGTGTTCACCAAGTACATGTGTGAGGGCATTCAAGCTCCCACTTTTGGACTTGCTTAAAGTTACTGTTTAATCTATAATGGATATTTAATTTTTTTCACAAAACAAAATAGTTGAGAACCAGATCTATATTTTTCTTATCGTATTTGATAGCTGTTATTACAAATAACCCAAGAGTCTAAAGGGGAATTTATCAAATGACGAGTGTTATTCAAAGTTTAGCTGGTAGGCCAAGCACAAAAATTGAGGTCCTTGAATTACATTATCACATTTTGAGGTCTTGTCAAAGCTGTGTTGCACACAAATATGTATGAGTTAACGAGAAATTGGAATGGGGGTTTGGAAATGCATCTACCCTAATAAACAGATATGTTTGTGCTACTTCAGTTGGTTAGGCTAAGTCGACTTTAATTAAACTATCATATAAAATAAATTCTGCAAGCTGGTTTATTACGAACATTGTGGTTGTGTTCTATGCAAATTAAGCCTGTGGGAATTACGCAATAGTGATGTTCTGTTCTCGACGAATCATTTTTTTAAGCTGGTTCTCAGGAAGTAACCGGTCGAGCCGGTTCACAAATTGAACTGAGTCGAACTTTAGATCCGTGTTGAAGACGCAGGACGCACACCCGAAGTAGCATGTAACTCAAAAAAGAACCAATTGAGCCGGTTCAACCAACTGTCGAAGTTTGCAGAGGATTACCGAAAATTCTGATGAGTGAGTCTATGTGGGTGAGTTGATGATAAATGAATCTTTACAAACTATATATCATTATAAAGGGGTTCAGACACACTCTTTCTGTTTAAATCTAGATTAAAAACACACCTCTTTGGCCAAGCATTCAAATAATGCATCTCATAATCTTGGACTGCAGTTATATCTGATCAAATCCGCATTATTATTCTTTAGCTTGGGTTAAACTAATTAATTTTACTTGGCTGGAACAGCAGCTACACTAATTATGTCTCTATTTGTTTCTCTGATTTACATCCCGTGGTAACTAGGATTTACACAAGCTCCAGTCTGGATCCAGAACACCTGAGAAGAGATGATGCCAACCCCTCAGAGGACCTCAGATGATGCTAACCCAGAGACAACATACAGAACTACCACATTTTGCTATAAGTTTGATTGCATAATTGCTGTTAATAGTGTTAATCGTCTGTTTGATTACGTCTTTAATTGATTTTTCCGAACATTTCTGCCGTATGTACATAAAGTGAAAGTCATCACTGATAAGCTACTACTAAATATTGTAGAAACGTAAGTTTCTGTAAAGTTGCTTTGCAACGATGTGTATCGTAAAAAACGCTATACAAATAAACTTGAATTGAATTGAATAAAGGTCTAAGCTTCAAGCATCGATGACAGATCGCTGTTTTTCGATGGAAAGCTTATAAGGAATGTATTTGCTAAAGTTGTGTAAGGAGTACACATCAAAAATGCATTATCAAAATGCAGTACATACCAGATTCGTCGTAATAACAAGTCATAAACACATCCACAGCTGTAAATCCCGGTTTAGTTAGAAAGGTAAGGGTCCACTGAATGACATTTAATATAGCACTTTTAGTCCAACGAAGCAATAACGTTGTAATAAGGATGGTAATTTCTTTGTTTATCTCTCAGTTCTTCGGGAACAGTATTGTTTGTATTCTTTATGAAATAACTTACGCTCAAAAACTGCATCTTGGTAGTAAATCGGCATGTTTTTGTAGCATATAGTGTCACAAACAGAATGAGACCATCCACTAAAAAAATTCAAAGATACGCAGAATATTGTTTATTTCAATTCTGATGCTCTCTCATGCGCTGTTACGCACCTGTCATCTGATGGGGGCTTAACTTAGCGATTGGCATTTTGCACAAATAATTATTTCTTTTTTTCCCTCTTCAACATTTTTCAAATATGTGTGTGTGTGCGTGTGTGTTTTGTGGGGAATGTAGCTGTATCTGCATGATTACCATCTCTATGAGTGCACATAGAGTGCACTTTACAATTCTTGATATTATGCCGTTTCTGCGAGTCCTTAAAATTGTCTCTTTCTCATCCCAGTAAAATGATGTCGACTGGAAATAATGAGGCAACAATATTTAAAAAAAATTCCAGTGGCCTGGCAACTTCTCCCGGTGCTCTCAATCCGGGCCATTTGCATGTGCAATAAAGGCTATACTCTCAAAATATTATAACTTTAATTTCTACTATTTAAATTCTCTAAACATTTCAACTTTATTCTCGCAGTATTTCGACTTTTTTCTTGAAACATTTAGACTTTATTCTCGAAATATTACGACTTTAATCTCATAATCTTAAATTAAAAAAAAATAATAATAATGTGGCACTAAAATGCTGTTGTATGCATGTATCATAATTATTTAAAAAAAACTTTTGACAGTGTCAGTCTCTGCAGCCCCATTTGATGAGTTCCTCTTCTTCATGGTCCACCTTTCAGACAGTCTTCCACAGAGAGATCTGGCCTTACACAGAACACTTGGGATGGATTAATCAGATTTTATTTGTGCAGACTACAATATAAAATGTAAATTAAATATATAATATAAAAGTAAATATATACAACTTTAATGTTTTTTTTTGCTCACTAGTGTAATCTAAACGTAAATATAAACACGTTTTCTACTGAGCCGATCAGGCCAGTGGTTCAAATTTTTACTTGCCCTGCCAACATTTTCATTGGCCCTGCCACAAAAAAATAGTTTCTGTTATCATTGTTTTTGATCTTATCTTGTATTCTAATAAATAAGCTTATATGACACAAATATTTTAGATACCAATTAGATTTTACAATTCTCTATTTAAATTTCAATACTTCAGCAAAAATCACTAGCCAAAAATAAACAAATATAAAGTTTAAACATTATTAAAATCAAGTGACAGCCAGTCAATAAGAACAAATGAACAAATTACAAATAATAGCACAATGAAATATAGGCCTATAGCACAAAGATAAATAAAATTATTAGGGCTGTCAAATGATTAATCACGATAAGCACATCCAAAATATAAGTTTTGTTTACATAATTATGCTGTTACTGGTATATTTATTATTTGTATATGTTCACACACATGCATGTATATATTTAAGAAGAATATTGTTTATATATAGGAAAATATATTTATATCTAATATAAAATATAAGAATATAAATAGCTAAATGTATATACATGTAAATATTTTCTAAATAAATAATTTATGTGTGTGTACTTATATATACATAATAAATATACCCAGCCACTATATATGTAAAAAAACTTTTATTTTTGGATGTGATTAATCGTGATTAATCATTTGAACAGCCCTACCAGTCAATAAGAACAAATGAACAAATTACAAATAATAGCACAATGAAATATATGCATATTCTTCACTCTGTGTTGCAGCTCGATTTTTGATTTTTTAAATTCATGATTAAAATGCAGCCACTATATTTTAATCATGAATTGATCAAGAAAAAAAAAAAAAAATATATATATATATATATATATATATATACATATATACATATATACACATGTGCAATGTTTGATTTTTTATTTGACTGTATGATTTTAAAATTTGAAGCAAAAACAGAGTGGTCTAACTTTAGCTTTGTGAAATTATGCTACAGAAAACATCTGCATGAAACAGAAACAGTAGATGGGCTGAATGAGACGCAGATTCACTCTCTGACAGCAGGCGGTACTTATGGAACAGTAATACAGCGTTTCCTTGGTTACCAATATGGAGACAAAGAAAATGCCATTTCTAAAAACAGTCAGTTCCATTTCCCTCAGAAACACATTTATATAAAATTCAGTGTTTGGATTTTCTTCTTATATTTCGTGCATCGTGAAGAGTGATCTTGCTCTTACTAGTACAGTATTTTCTCCTCTTTGTGTCCGACTTCATAGTCTGTAAACGGCCATTAACAGAGACCAGAGACTAAGTATATATGTAATATTTCCACACAAATAGCCATTGGGAAAATGATTGGAGTGCAGTCTGTGTGCAAGCACGGAACAGAAAATAGTCTGAAATAAAACAAAAAATGGATGGTCGATTGTTGCATCTGTACTCCACTGTATAAATTCAATATAGATTAATCATTGTTAAAGCTACAAAGCTATTGCCAAGAGGAGTGTTTTGACATACTTCTGTATGTATTTGCCCGTTCAGGCGGCTGTTCACACAGAACACAGCACGCGAGTACTGAATGTAGATGTCTTTTGCACACAAAAGCATAATTGTGTATGTATTTGGAGTTTTGGGTGTATGTTTATTTTGAACACAGAAGGTTTTTTTTAATTAACAAGGCAGAATCATGGCGAACACTAAAAACATTTCAATGGGAGTTGCAAATGATACACTTAATTGTTAGGGCCTCGGCCCGGTTTCATGAATCAGGAAAGATTCACACGCTGCAGTAAGGCCCACAATACAGGCAGCTTGCTGAAGGAGCTTGTCTCAAACAGATCTCCAGTGAGCCCTGCACCAATCACGATTTTATGCACACACTTAAATATCGAGGGATCTCCAGTGGCCCGCAAATAGCAGCTCTAGAGGAATGGGCATCTCAAAAAAGTTGTTGTTTGAGAGTGCGATCTGTACACGAAGAAGGAAAACAGTGGAGGGCTATGGTCCAAAACATGAACTCAGCTCATAGAGAGGAGAACGTCCGGATACAGAGAAGCACGCTACAGGAGACAAGAAGCGGCTCAAACTAACTACTGGCTGAATGGAGCCAAGGAAACCAAGGTCTAATCAAAAAAGAAGCGCGTAGAGCACCAAAATTCGTGCGCAGAGTTTGCTGCAGATTTTCTGGCATTCCTCTGCGGTTTGCGTGTGTCAGGTTCTAAGCATTGCAGAGCGTGGTACCTTGCACTCATATTACAAGCGGTTATTCGTGCTCATCAGTAGCTTGGTATTTGATTTTTGTGGTTCTATCTCTTAGGATTCATAAAAACCTGAGGTTATTGGAGTTTAAAGCTGAACTCTAACTTAACCCTGCTATTTAAGCACTGATCAAATCGGCACAGAAGTCATGCAGCATTATCCAGTGCTATGAGCTGGACGATAGCACAATACTCACCCTAATGTTGTCAATGTAACTTGAAACATTTAATGCCCTTCACCATGCGATAAAATTCATTTACAGTAATCCAGGGAAGTTCTTGTAAGATGAAAAAATCATCTTATCGCAGTGCGGCGCAATCAGTCCTCCAGGTCTCTAAGCAAGCTTGACATGCCTTTTGAAAGCTCTTAGACGTAAGAGAACAATGGCTTCTCAGCCGTTTTCGGCTTCCAGCGCAGCACCGGATGTAAGTAAGCCCTCTGAGGGCTTCCAGCGCAGCCGTGCATCCAGAGCTCGACATACGCAGGGCAGGAGATTGAGAAGGTCAGCTTCAGCTTTTTCACCATTTCAACTTTTTTACACGTATCTCATCATCCTCCCGATGTGAGCGCAGTTCCCAAAGCAGTGGCACCTGAATCAAGAAGCAATTTGGAGGCGAAAGCAAGCTCGCAATGCACGCAGATTGCACAAGCTATTTTCTGATTGTACAGTAGCATACAGCGTTGTCAAGTGCTAGTAGGCATGATGACAACTACCGGTTTTTATGCACGTTTGAGGGCAACATGCGGAGGAGGCACTCATAGTGGCTGTGTATCCTGAATTATATAACATTTCTTCAAGTGATTATCACAACTTGTTCCTTAAAAAATGAGCTTGGAGAGAAATATTTCTGTCACTGAATATCTCTGGTGAGTAATGTATTTTGTTATATTTTTATGTTGTAAATACAAAGTTTGGTATCCTACTAGTTAGCTTGTTTGCTAAAACAATAATCAAAAAATTAAAAAAACGATCTTTTTTAAATAGTAAGTTTTAATCAGCTGGATATTTTATATATTCTATTATTTTAAAAATACAGAGGAGCAGTGCAGAAGCAAGTGCAAATACACGAGAGATAAATATTTACGTGAGAGGAGACTAGAGCAGAACAAGGGAAGTGGAGCTGCAGGGGGAACATTTAGAAAGAGGTGGAAATATATGAGTGCACTGTCTTTTCTTGAGCCCCATGTAAAGGAGAGGACAACTAGCTCCAACTTCAGTCAGGCAAATGAAAGTCAAGAAACAGCGGCATCACTTCTGGAATCAATAGCACGACTCATAGAAGTAATTATGAGTTTAATTATATATTTAAATATGTACAAATTGTTTGATGTTAAATAGGTTTTTATTAATCCTAATTGTTTATTTTTTATATATAATTAATTATTTGATAGAGGATAGAGGAAGAAGAGGCAAGTCTGTTTAGAGTACAGCATGCTCCACTCTTTCAGCCTTCATCATCAAACAACTCCATCTCTCCCCCAGTTCCATGTCCTCCACCAGTTCATCGCTCAGCCACAGGTCAACGCTGCACCTCTGCTCAGCCACCAGGACTCTCGGTTTCAAGAGGGAGTCTTGGAGGCATTAGGAAAGGATGAAGATGAAGATGAAGATTTTCTGAAGAGCCTTTTGCCATCACTGAGGCGCCCGAGTCCTAATAATAAATTTGAGGCCAGAATAAAGCTGCTAAAGGCCCTTCATGATGTGGAGACAAGAAGGCTCACGCCTACCCCATAAACATTAATATTTTTTTATTTTTTACTTTGCTAGAATAACTGCATAATTGAAATACAAGTTAAAATACTCTTTCTAAAGGTTTATTTTTCACCATATCAGTTAAATGTCAAACTCAATTATATGTGCATGTTTGTTTTTTCATGTTTAATTTATTAAGAAATGAGGAAATAAAAGACTCGTCAAGAAAAAAAACATATTTGGGCCCAGATTTTTGATTAAAAAAAAGAAGAAAAAATAAATAAATAGAAATGTATGTGGCTCTTTGTGGAGTAACTGGAAAAGTTATATAAACTGATTTTTATATAAATTTGAACTTTTATTTTTATTTTTTTTTATTTTTTACATAAGATGTACAAATATTTTTTAAGCTTATATACATTTTGTCATGAGTCCGGACCCGGTGTTTCTCCCTCTCACCACCAGAGGGAGCCATTTCCCATTCTGCTGGACTCATTTACCCCAAACTCTACACACCTGGTCACATACTCACACACACAGCTGTTCCCCATTGTCACGGACTATATATTCTCGTCTCATTCACCACTCTGCCTGGCTGAATTAATTGTTACTTGTGATCTGTATTTCTAGTTGTATGTGCGGTGGTTTACCAGTCTTCGAGTTTGATCCGGTCTTGTTTTGTCTTGTTGGCCTTTTTGTTTCAGTTTATTAAAAGTGCTTCTCTGCATTTGGACCCAGACCCTGTTTATTCCACAGCGCTCTTTACCGTGCCGTGACGCATTTATAATTGACACAAACACTTAATAATAAAATAATTATAAAACAATAATTTTAAACATGCATTTTGTAGTGCTTTGGGCTAATGTTTAGTAATCTGTCTAATCAAGAAACTTTTACTGCTGGGGAGTGGTAAGTAAGGGATAGATTACACTGCCATGTATTGCCTTGGCACTGCACCAGCAGGTGAGAAGTATGTGGTATAAGTGGCCCTCACTGAAAGTGCTTCCCTTGAGGCGTTGTTGTTGCCAATTCTTAAAAGATGTTGTACTGCTGGTTGTGCCTCTGCTGGAACATTGGCCTGACATTCCTTCCATGACTTTTTCATCACATGTTGCTTTAAACAACATCCTCAGGCTCCCCAGGAGATACACAATGATTCTGTGGTAGGAACATTGGCCTGACATTCCTTGACTTCATGGTAAATTGCTTTTTCTTTCTGGCATGTGACAAATGGATGTTAAATGCTCGTTGTTCTCCCTCTGTGTGTCCAGGATAGGGCCTCATTAGGTTTCTTTGGAATGGAAATACCCCATCTGCTATAAAAACACAGGGAGTGCACCCAAGATGGTCAGGTCCGGTAAGTGCAGAGTCCTGGGGTAAGCTGAGAGTCCCGTGACATAGGGCTTTCCCAAAGGCAGAAGCTGCCAGGGTTCCCCTATCACTGCGCCTACCAAAGGCTCCTACATCCACTACCCTGATGTGCCAGAGTGAATCAACCACTGCCAGCAAGACCTTTGAAAATGATCCCTTGTAATTATAAAATTGTGATCCTGTGTTGCTTGGGGCTTGTATGATCACATGTTTGCCATATATAGCACCACAACAATTTGGAAAAGCCCAAAGCCTATAAAAGTCCTCACCAATTTCTTTCCAATCCTCTGCTCCTGGGGTGGGCATAAACTGGGGAACAAGACAATCCCAGATGGACCTGCTCACACTCTGTATAAAGCCTGCAGCAGTGGAATGTCCAGTCCTATAATTAAAAGCTATGGTATTGTATTGCTTGAACAAGCCGATGGTATTCTCTGTATTTATGTCTGCGTCGGAGGATGGGGTGAACCCAAACGGATTTCTGTCCTTTTGTTCTCTGAGCAGCAACACCATTTTTATCGATTTCAAGTGCCATAGCCAGTGCAGTTTGTTTCTCTTTTTCCCATGTCAAAACTCATATAAATTTAGTTGTTTGCCTATATTATTTCTGTTATTGGTTTTATTGCATCGTGTCTCAAAAGAGCGTCTCGAGATTCAAGACCTGGGTTCAATTGACGTCAGAGTTCAGGACGTTTGGATGATGTGAACGGTGTTTTACAAAATCAAGTGCACACTCACGAACCTTACCCATGTCCGCTTAAAAGGGGTGGTCTGGGGTACGGTTCAAGTGAACTCTGGTATGGTACGCTGCTGATGTGAACGCAATTGTACCAAATCACGGAAGTGAACCACAATTAATGACATTTGTAACAACGTCGCAAGGAAATTGCTCTTTAGATCTCACCAGATGGCGGCAGGGGATGTGCTGAGAGCTATCAAAAGGGAACTACTTTATTAAATGGGCTGGTTTTAAAAAGTGAAGTGACGTGACGTGTAGCCAAGTATGGTGACCCATACTTGAATTTGTGATCTGCATTTAACCCTTCCAAGTGCACACACACAGCAGTGAGTAGTGAAGCAGTTGGGGGTTTGGTGTCTTGCTCAAGGGTCTCACCTCAGTCGTGGTATTGAGGGTGGAAGACAGCGCTGGTCATTCACTCCCCTTAATTACAAATCCCTGCTGGTAGCGAGACTCGAACCCACGACCTTTGGGTTACAAGTCTCTCCAATCTCTCTAATCATTAGGCCACAACAGCCGAAGCTGGCTTTCTTTCTAAATGGCCTGGTTTTTAGCAATATATATATATATTTTTTACTGAATCAGCTTCTTTTAAGCTAGTTTTAACCATTTTTTGCTAAATCAACTGGCTTTAGCTGTCTTTTTCTAAATAAGTTGGTTTTAGCTTTGATTTTAGCTGGCTTGTTTTTTTTTTTTTTAAAGCTGGTTTTAGCTGGGTTTAGCAGGTTTTACCTCAGCCTTTTTTTTCTTTGGCTTAATCAACTGGTTTTAGCAGGTTTTTAGCTGTTTATTGTTAAATTAGCTGTTTTTAAGCTTTTAAAAACTAGTAAATTTAAACTTAACTATTTCAAAATGAAAACCTTTAAACTTTAAGCTTTTAAAACTACTTCAAACTTTCTGGCTAGGCTTTTTCAAGCCAACTTAAAAGCTGTTTCCGAAACCTCTCCCTATCCCTTATATATTTTCTATATAGGCATTTTGTAGTGGTGTCCAAATTCTGAGTGAACGAGTTCATTCCCTACATTTCTTCACTACTTTTTACCCACAACCCTCTCTGGTTTCAAGTGTACAACCAAGTTCACTCGCAGAAGCACTATTTCCCATAATCCAATACAGAGAGGATAGACAAGCTGGGAGAGCTGGAGCGAGCGAGTTTTTGAGAGATGCAGTTTACATCTTTCTTATTTCTGCTTTGACGGTTATTTCATGCATTATTAAGATTACAAAAATATTATTTATTTATTTATTTATTAATTATATGTAATATGTTTATTTTTGTTGCCAGTATTTTAATAGTATTTCATTATTATGAACATAAGTATTACAAAACAAGTTAGGCCTAATAATACCATCTTTGAAACCACAAAGCTGCCGCAGAGGTATATATAACCTAATTACAATATAAAGTCATTGTGAGTGTTATTGTTATTAATATCATTTTCTAAAATAATATAAGTGTACAGTACATATATGATGAAGATGTTTCTGCAACTGCTCCAGCTCTCTGACGCAGTGTCCGAATTAGTTCACTTTATTTTTCATTCACTCTTTTCTGATATTGTGCACTCAACTGCCATACACTATATAGGGATTAGTGAACGAGTGAGCGATTTCAGACACAGCTCCTGACTGTAACGAATCTGCATTCACGCTGCTGCTGACCCAGAGAGAGCAGTTAATATATTCTGTAGAAGCTTCACGTCTTTATCACTATATCTGTATTACAAACATTCAAATAATCACAGAAGTAGCAAGATAAAAGTTTATAGTTTGTATATGGTAGCGATCAAAATAGAGTAAATCACCTTTTGAAAGTGTCTTGATGCTTCAATTGATTGTATCCATTACAACGTAACACCTGTTAATATAAGATTTGTTCCAAAAAAGAAAAGTTTAACCTGAGCAAGTCACTGAATATTAGGGCTAAACTAAAGAATACAAAGGCTAAACTTTATAGGCTAAACTAGTAATTTTTTTTCTGCCGAAAGATAAAATTCTAGTAAGCATTTATCACTGTAAAGCTTTACTTTCAAGCACACAACTTTGTAAATGAAAGTAGGAACAAATACCAAAAATACCAAAGGTTTTAAAAAAATACCATATTGTTAATATGTTGGTAATGAGTTTGTGAGCATTCACTTGAAATGAAAAAAAAAAAATGAAACCGTTTCTGTTGTAATGATCTTTCTTACACCTAGGGTGAAAACTGACAGGCCTGCAGTGAATCTGTGTGTGACTAGAACTGACTGCACATGTTCATGTCTGTCAAATGGACAGAGAGAGAGGGTCTTATTACTGTTCGTCATCTACCATCTGTTTAAAACACTCAGAGTGACACAGATACACATGTACATGTACAAGTGTTAGTTCCTCAGCTCAAACCAGTCTGCTTATTAATGAGTTCAGACTAACTTACTGTAGGACAACACCTCTGATTGATAACTCATTGGAGACATTGGATTATAGTAAACATCAAGCAAAACATCATTAACAGGTATGTATATTTATTATAGTTTAGGTCACATGATTCACTCCTATTGATATTGTGTATATTTACATGTTATAATATTTACATTTATTTGCTATATGCAAAATGTCCATTGTATTTCTTCTAACAGTCTGCTTAGTGAGATCCTGATTTTGTTGGCTTCAAATAGAATTTCCAGGCCCAGAAATAGAAACAGTGTGTGTGTGTCCCTGATATTCCTTATATAAGGACCAAATGTCCCCACAAGTATAGTAATACCAGTAAATTTTCACCTTGTGGGGACACTTTTTTTTGGTCCTCAAGAGGAAAACAGCTTATAAATCATATAGAATGAAGTGTTTTGAAAATCTAAAAATGCCTGTAGTTTTGTGTGAGGGGTGGGTTTAGGTGTAGGGTTGGGGGAGGGGATAGAAACTACAGTTTGTACAGTATGAAGTACATATACAGTATACAGTGTGTGTGTGAGAGTGTGTGTGAGAGAAAGAGAAAGAGAGAGATTAAATGGCAGAGTTGATGTTTTTGATTTGACAAAGGTTTCATGTTTCATTATGTAATGATACATAAACGTATGCAATCTGCTGTACTTGTTTTAAAATTAATGTTGTTATATGGACAATAATAACAACATTTCAATAATTGGTATAAAAAATTGGTACTTTGTCAAAATTAAGCTAGACTGTACTAACATCAGTTACACATTGACAAATCTGCAGAGCAGGATTTTCAAAGACTTTATATTCATCTTCAGTCACTTGTCAGACAGTAAAGTTAAACCACTTTGGTTTAGTTTTCCCTGATAAACTTTACTATCTAAAATATCAAAGTTACCAATAATTTAAATATGCACAAGTAAAAATAAAAAAATATTCCATTTGTCACTTAAAATGTGGGGTGACAACGTTCATGGTATAAACATAAAAAAATGGAGCAAAATGTGTTGAAATTTTAAGAGGAACTTAAGATTATAAAGTTTCATGTAAATCACACTAAAATGTAAAATTTTAATATTTTTTGGCAACATAAAAAAGGCACACAGTACTAATCTGCATTATTTTAATGTTAACTAGCCTGTATCCTGAACTCTGGTGATGTGGCCATGTCAAGCAATTCACACGCTGACCTTAAACAGCTCGCCCTTTTACCGCAGATCAACAACTGACAGTCATACCTAAATAAGAATTTAATTTACAATAATCAATACTACAAGTTGCTTTGATGTCGTCCTTTTTCACACCATCACTCTCACACCACACACACACACACACACACACACACACACAGACACACACACACACAGAAACACACACTCACACACACACAGACACACACACACACAAGCTCAGATGATCTCCTGATATTTCCAATAGACTTGTACAAGTGCTTCTGCATTCTGCTTATTAAGGCGATTCAGGCAGTAGCAACACACTCTATATGGTAATTTTACAATTTAGTTCAACATATGAGATTAGGTTCATGATTCAAAGATGAATCTTGAGTTGCTGTAACAATGAAATGACATCATATTACAGAAAATTTAGTTGATATTTTGTATAAAAACATGCAATGAGCAAAATGCTAGACTTTTTATTTCATGGACTTTAGGTATGTTCGACTTCAGTTGTGGCTGGATTTAACAGTTTGGTGAGATTCGCCTCATGAAGTCGGAGGAAGTGTTTAAAATGGAGGCACAATTGATTTGCATACTTTACAAGGAATTAGGTTCCTGTGGGCTGATGCTCAAACAGAAAAAAGGCATACATAATTTTGAGGCCATGTTTGCACAGCAGAGGTGCACTGAAGCTGCATCTGAAGACACATGTATATGTATTTAGATTAGATTAGATTAAATTCAACTTTATTGTCATTGCACATGTAAGGTACAAGGCAACGAAATGTATTTACATTGCAGTTCCAATTATATAAATAAATGTTATTCAGTTAATGTTTTAAATATAACATTTTAAATATAGAAATGTGAAATTATACTAGAATCATTCATTAAACCAATTCATTCAAATCAGATGATTCATTAATGAATGGAGCAAGTGATGAAAGCCAGTGATCTTCTACCACAAAGCTGACTTGTTACTATGAACACGAATATGTAAGTTTATAAGATAGTATGTAAAACATATGCTGGAGTTCTAACTGAAACCAATATATGTGTAAAAAAGCATTTGATAGACTACTTTTCTGAAGCATATATTAATTAAAAGGTGACTTGAATAAACTTTATTTAGTTAGTTAATTAGTTACTTAGTAAATGTGTAACCCCTTTAATTCAAGGATCTTTAACACTTCTCCTGGAGAGCTACAGTCCTGCAGACTTCAGTTCCAACCTGCTTGAACACACCTGTCTGTAATTATCAAGTAACGCTGAACACCTTTGTTAGCTTGTTCCGGTGTGTGTGTGTGTGTGATTTGGTTTGGAGCTGAAATCTGCAGGACAGTAGCTCTCCAGGAGCAGGGTTGGAGATCTGAATGAACATCAGATCAGTTTACGTGTCATGGTTGTGCAGGTGCTGAATTCTCCTGACTGACTGCAGGCTGAAGAAGCTGTATTTATGGCTCAATATGATCAGTGAGTGTCGCCACAGATTATATTGTCTATCTGGAACATTATATAAGTGCACAACTATCCAAATGCTGATTGTGTTTCAGACTTGAGGACAAAGATTCGCTGGATATTCATGATAACCCTCCAGCTCCAGACAATGTTGTAAAGGAGGATGACAACACTGTACGTATGTCAGTCTCTGTCCTGGTATCGGTATCATGTACACACAGCTCACTTTCTGTCCTCCTCAGGTTTATTTTGTGTATGATGAAGAGGTGGAGGAAGAAGAGGCCCCTCCCCCTCCGACCCCTGAGCCTGTAATTCAGATCAATGACAGGCCACACAAGTTTAAAGACCACTACTGCAAGAAACCCAAGTTTTGTGACGTCTGTGCACGAATGATTGTCCGTAAGTTCACATTTCACACCAACATTGCCAATATAATCTAAACACTCCCCAACAACAAGAAGCCGTTTTATGTGTGGATGTGTGTCTTCCCTATAGTGAATATTTTTATGTATTGAATATTCTGCTGACACTATAGTCAGTAAACCCTAAGTACAGGCTTAAAGACCTGTGCATTAACATGCTTACCATGTCTGGTCATATCTTCCTGTACAAGTCTGTTTGCAAAGTCTGTGTGGAATTGTAACAGCTTTACCAGAGACATTTACATAGTTGAAAATAAACAGCCACTGTCCTAACACTGTGATGCTTTGGAAGGGGATGTTTGTTTTAGTCCAGTGATCCTGTTGTAGTAGTTCTTCTGTCTGTGGTAGGACAGCGGGCAAGATGATGATGAAGTAGGCATTGATCTGTGTTTGTGCAGGCAGTCTAAGTCAATGTGTGGAAAATAAAGTTGCATATTATGCTCATTACAAAAAAATTAATTTGGTATAATAACTGATTTCCTTTCTACTTTCAGTCAATAATAAATTTGCCTTGCGCTGTAAAAACTGCAAGACCAACATTCACCACTCGTGCCAATCATATGTGCAGTTCCAGAGATGCTTTGGCAAAATAGTGAGACAACATTCTATATGCATTCTATTGTGATATATGATATGATGACAGTACAGTCACACTCTCAGTTTCATTGTTTTTATTAATATCTTCCTTGTCAGCCTCCTGGATTTAGACGGGCATACAGCTCTCCTCTCTACGATCAAGAGATCAATAACCCTGGTGAGTATGATGTATTTAGCATGCATATTACTAGCATACTGGCTGTTCATTAGTACTTATAGAGCACATTAAATGCCTTAATCTACATGACCATATTTTATACCCCTTAATCTGACCCCATACCTAAACTTAACAAATACCTTACTAAATATAAGGTAAGGCAAGGTCACAATTAATATTGAGAATTGGGCCTTAAACTAAAGTGTGATAATCAAGTATGCCTATGTTTATGGCATCTTTTCGTGTGTAATTCTGGTTTCTGTTCAGATTTCCCTTTGTTTCTTCTGATTATGTGCACCTGTTTCTTGTTAGTCTTTTCACCCTGTGTGTATATATAGCCCTTGTGTTTCCTATGTCCCTTGTGAGGTCTTGTTCATGACTGTTGTGTATGGTGAGCCTAGTTCTGATAAAATAATGTTGATTTTTGTAGAATAAAATGCTGTTAAAATGACTGAATGATAAAATGTAAAAAAATAAATAAATAAACTGAACACAGTAAAATACTTGGAGAACTGAAACTGCATGTGCATAGGTCAGCAGAACCGCACTGATCCGGTGTTTGAAACACTGAGAGTGGGTGTGATCATGGCCAATAAAGAGAGGAAGAAAGGCTCTGAGGACAAAAAGAATGTAAGTGATCCCGTTCTGCTGTCAGGAATTATCAAACATGTTCCTGAGCTCTTACTCTTATGATGAATATCATGAACATGTATCATTTCTAAGATGATGATGATGATGATGGAGGAGGAGGAAGCTCAACAACCGAAGGAGGATGAAGAGGTTGCTGAAGGTAAGTTAAGGCATAAGTGGCTCATTTTTGTCCTCTGTGTGGCAAAATTCCACAGGCGAAATTCAGTCATCTCATTAGGAAACCACAAGATTGGGAATTTCACGTGAGGGGCATGTGAGGTGAAAAATTTCCCCATGCAGATTTCTCACCAAGTATTTTTACTTTAGCTTGAAAATGACTCTCCCCTCTTCTCTAGTGTCTGTAAACCAGTAAAACAAATAAATCTAATTTCACTCTGCCAAATATTCTCCCGAATTACTCCAAAATATATTTGATGCCAGTGTTAGAATGGGCCATAACTGATGGTTTAGAGAGGACACAATTGTCTTCTTATCTGTCCTTATCTCGACACCTCTTGATGGAAATACAAGAGAAGGCAAGCAGCCAGCAAGGTGTGAAAGCAGAAAACAATCATATAAAAAGGACTTTTATTCCTCAGTCAGGGTCTCATCCGTCTAGTCTAGGTGCCATTTTCCATGGCATAGGAGGTGATCCCAAGCAGCTTTGTAAGGCATCACTGTGGGGTTAAAGTCAGGCTTCAGCCTGGCCTCCAGTGAACTCCACAGATTCTAATTCCATCATAGACATACCATTCAGCTCTTTCTCCTCTAGCCTATAGTAAAATGCAGAATGTGTTTCAGGGCTGGGAAACAGGGAACTTCAAGTGAACTCAACATGAGAGTCTGGAGAGCTTGATGCCCAAATGCTCATCTTTCAACACTGCTTTTGTAGAGTGTTGCTAACATCAGTGCACAGAAGTTAGCATTTATAAGTTTGCAGTGCGGGCAATCAGATCCCTCCAAGGCAGCAACAATCTTCCAAACAGGCAACATACATACTGAGCATATTGTCACCAACAATAAATCACATGAAAGAGGTAGACTCTTCCAGTTAGTCATAGGAATAATGGGCTGAGACAATCTAGTTACTGAAGAATCTGGCATGATGACGCAAAGCCTGTGCTTAGTAGGCTATGATGACATCTAGTTATGGGCATTGTGTACTTTTGAACGGTACCAGAAAACTGTTGACATTCTGTAGGACTTCAGAGCATGTGACCACTGATGTGTTCTCATTGTGCCATCAACAAGCACTGAGATACTACGAAAGAGAACACTCCACCTATTGAGCCAATATATATAATCACAGGCTTAACTGCTTATTGATCTCTTTCTCCTAACAATATGAGATTGGCCTGTTAATTCTGGTATTTTGAGAGGAAGGAATAAGATAGTTTGCATTTGAATCAGTTTATACTGGCTTTATATATTCATTAATTCCAAAAAGATATTTTGAATGGGCACGCTTTATCCTTTAGGAAAGCAAGATGGAGACAAGAAAGACAAAACAGCAGCAGATGACAAGGTAAAAGGCCTTTGCACTAGTGTTCATGCTGTGGCAAACCAACAAACGTTTGCATTTACCTTTTAAACACTTTTAAAAGTTGCATGGACTGGTTTATCAACTTTATGCCGCCTTTATAAACTTTCTTGTTCCAACCCTGATTGTGTCCAGAATATTGAATATTATTATTTCATTATGAGTTTAAGTGTGTGTGTGTGTGTGTGTGTGTGTGTGTGTGTGTGTGTGTGTGTGTGTGTGTGCCCTTCAGTTTGTCATGTTATTTTTATGCTTGTTGTAACTTGGGTAGTTTTTGGCTGTCATTAGTGGTACTTGCTAAGCCACATATCACTATCACTATTACTACTGTTCATAGTGATGGGTTGGGGTTGAAACATACCCCTAAATCCAGCACTTCAGTGCTTAACCTGTCCTACAACATTTGTGCTGTGGGCATGAAAGGTACCTCAGAATGTGTGGTTTGCTGTGGAGCGATGTGCTATTTAAGTCTTTTGCCTAGTAGGTGATGAAGTGAGTGTAAAATTCCTATAAACTCAAGCCATATCTAGAGACCACAATTTTATAAAGTCTTAACTGTGGTCAGAAAGAAAATGTTTGTCCTCATTACCATCTGCTATTTCTATGTTAGCAAGAAGCACATAAACTTCATTCCAGAGTACATATGGCATCTGTTCATAATTACGGTAATAGATGGCTTCCAAAAAAGAAAAGAAAATATATAGCAAACCAGTTATGTCATAGGCTGATGATACACAGGGCAAATTTTTGGGCAATGTTGACAACGACGGGCAACCAGGTGAAACACAGGGCCCATGACCGATCTAAAGTATCCAAATAGAAATTTGTTACCCATCCTCAATGAGAAAGTGCTCAAGCAACATTGCTTAAAAAAGATGCCCTGTAAAATTGCTCAAAAATTTGCCTTGTATCATAAGCTTTAGAAAAGTGGTTAAAAATCAGAAGCAGAAGAACTTAAAATATGAAATCAATATTTATTTTAGTTTTTTATAATATTTTATATTTATTATATTCTGATCACAGAGTGATCACTTACACTTCAACATGTTGCAGCTGAGTCTGAATCTGGTTCTGGCTGTAACTGGCAAATTAAACCTTCTAACCGGCTGTTGATGTTTGCAGAACAAGAAGCAGCAGCAGACGTTCAGTCAGTCTCACTATTACATGGCTCTGTATCGCTTTAAAGCCATCGAGAAAGATGACCTGGACTTCCAGTGAGTCTGTTCACATATTTGTTAAACTTTCAGTTTGGCCATAGCATTCATGCAGTCATAAGCATCATACGTCATTTATTTGTGTCACTTGTAAATCTGGTCAGGTGTGCTAAGTGTGTGTGTGTGTGTTTGTGTTTCAGTCCAGGAGATCGCATCACAGTGCTGGATGACTCCAATGAGGAGTGGTGGAGGGTGAGTTCTCCTGCTGGAAGACTAGAAGAAAAACATAGTGTTCTTTCTTTCATACGTTTATTAGCAATGGGATGACTGGGAGAGATCTCAACAGAAGTCTCCTCGCCACAAAGGATTACGATATTTATTAAGGACACATGCAGAGCTAAATGGAGTGGATAAAACCATGTTATGCAACTTCCAAGCAAACAGGAAAGAGGAATGAAAAGAATTCAAAGGCTGAGATAATGGTTGTAATCCATATTCTGGTTGGCTTGAGATTTTCAGATATAAAGTTGGATTAATAACACAGATCTGGTCATATAATGCATGTATAAAATGATCATATATTAGGTTTTCACACAAACAATATCACCTTCTGGGATAATGATGTCACATTGCTTCTTGAATGTTTCCCATCACATTCAACAGTACACATTGCATTTTACTAATGAAATTTCCAGCAAATGGTGCTAAAAGGTTTATGACTTTAACAGTTAAGCAAAAAGGCAAGGCATACGGAAGGGCTTCTGAACAGGTGCATGCACTCATTGATTACGTGAATGCTGGATGAGCTTGCCAAATCTGAGACATATTAGAATAAAACTTTAATGTTCACTTTTTGGGAACAGTTTAAAATGATACCTTGGGATTCTCATCATTGAATCATTAAAGGGGAGTTGCTTCGAGCAGCGTGTGGAGACAAAGGACTGCTGTGGGTGATTCAGAGAGTGAGCAGGGCGAAATGCCAGGAAAGCATAGCTTATATACGTGTTAGTGATGAGGACTGATGGGACCGAATGATTAGGCTCCATGTAAAGGAAATGTGTTTGCTTTTGCACACGAGATGAATATTGTGCCTTATGGTCAGAATAGTGCAGAATAAAGCAAAAGGGAGATTAAGATTAATGGATCGTTTAATTTACAATTATTAAGTAGTTGCTAAAAATAGAAGAATAGCTTATTCTTAAAGTGTTTACACCTTAAACTGACATAGAATAGAGGAAATAATAGAGGAGGATATGCTTTAATCTGTCTGTGTGTATGTGTGTGTGTCTCTGTGTGTGTTCTAGGGTAAGATTGGGGAGAAGACAGGATACTTGCCCATGAATTACATCATCAGGGTGCGAGCCGGTGAGAGGGTGTATAAAGTGACGCGCTCCTTTGTTGGAAACAGAGAGATGGGCCAGATTACCCTGAAGAAAGATCAGGTCAGTGTGTGTCTCTGTGACTGAAGAGAGATGAGCGAATGATATTGTATTGTTGTTCTCAAAGAGGAAAGCTGTTTCTTTGCTGCAGCAGGTTCATTTTTCCAATATTTTTATTGTAAAAAGTCTTTTAGCAAATCAGTGCACACAGCTGCATCCTGTTGACTTCTCGGTGCAAGCAGCTTCTCCAATTGTATAAAGGTAAAACAGAGAAATGGGCAAAGAAAAGAAAATATATATATATATTGGTGAGGTGGTGAAAGAAGTTTTTACCATTTTCTGTACAATACTTAAACAGTAAATACACAAATAAATGTCAAAACAACTGAGTTTTTTTCATGTTATTTGCATGTGATTCTGTTCAGAATGTGGCAAAAATAACAGAAAATGCCTTGGAAGAAGGCTAAAGCATTCTTGGCTTAAAAAGATATGATATCATAATGTAATACACACAAACTATACTGTAAGACAATTATCGTCTTCACATTAGTGCAGACAAGTGTGGGTGGAACCATTCGTGAAAAAGTCAACAGTAAATGTGAAGGAGTAAATCAAAATGTATTTAGAGGCAGTTTATTGCCTGATCACTGATTGATTGTTTAGATCTCAGCATCTATAACTGTGTCCTGGTTTGTAGATTGTGGTGAAGAAAGGAGAAGAGGTGAATGGATATCTGAAGGTCAGCACTGGCCGCAAACTGGGCTTCTTCCCTGCCGACCTGCTACAGGAGATCTGAATGACGGAGATTTAATCCTGAAGAAAATAAGTAAAGCAGAAGAGGAATAAATAAACAAGACATGACAAGAAAGACAACAATATCTGACCTCACTGTCACTTTGACAGAAATATGAACGTGTGCATATACATAGGGTCTAAATTTGACACTCACCAAGCACTATATATGAATACAAAAGATCTTTACTCAGAATAAAGTAAAAACAAAGTTGCTCACCCACTGAGCAGTCATTTTATAGAAACGTAACACACAAATCCACACTGCAAGAATAATAGTCTAATCCTAACTGAGTGACAATAACTGATCTGATCACAATGCTATATTTTATTTAGAAAAGGTTTTAATTGTGGCAATACTAACATTGACCTCAGTAAGTGAGCAAAAACTAAATCATGGAGACTGGCTAATCTCAGATGCCAGTGGTTTTTAACCCTGTTCTTGGAGCAAACATTTTACATTTCTACTTAGAAACGAGTTGAAAACCACTGTCATAGGTTATATGATTAAATGACACAACAAAATGATCTGCTTCTGTTGCTCCTTCTGATGAATATTTTTGACAGTTTTAGTAATTTCTGTGAGGGCAAATCTCAACGCTACACCATACAATGACCTTCTAGAGAACTGTGACCTTGTCGGAACAGCTTGGGCAACAGACTTTTCTGCATTAGCATAAGTTCCTCTAAACAAAGTGAGTGACTAATGAAATGCTTTACTGAGGTGTGAAAGAACTTGAGTGCTGAGCCCTGCTGAACACCTTTGAGTCATTCTGGAATGAAAATGACCCTCCTAAAGCGGCAAAGATGGAAGTACACATTTACCTGAAATTGTGTTACATAGCACTGGAATTGATGGAATAGGCAACCCTCTCAATTATATTATTTCATTGCTCTGAATATCTGGAAGTAATTGGCATAATGGGTGAAACTGCTTTTAACGCATTTAAGGTCCCCATAAAGGACAAATGGGATCATTGATTCAAATTCTGTAAATATACCTGGCTCAAGCTAAATTGCTGAATTTGGCAAATAATAGGTATGTCCTTGTTCAGTTTGTGAACCAGTGTTTTTGGGGTGTGTATCAAGGAGGCGTACAGTGCAGTGTCTATTCATTAGCATTTCCTTTCATCTCAATGACAGGTGCTCAACTGGACACAATCATAAATGTTATGTGATTTATCAATTTAAGAATGAACATAAAAACAAATCTATTATAATTTTAGTCTAGCTCTCAGAAAAGAAATAAATAGAAATTACAGTTGTGTATTATAATAGATGTAGAAATGATATTCCTTGCAAATGGTAAAAATGATTTTAAATAATACAACCTGATTAGCCATTTGGTTATCGTAGGAGTGTGCATAAAATATGCACCAAAATGTAGTAAGAAAGGAAATGTAAAGTTTTCATTTCTCATAATGACAATGTATCTTTCCTGTCAATAAAAACCTAAAATACAATTGAGGAGTCAAAAAATAAATACATTTAGATTTAATTTTTTTTTTTTTTTGCCTTTATTGTGATAGGACAGCATGATGACAGGAAGCGAAGTGGAAGAGAGAAAGGGGGACGGGATCGGCAAAGGTCCACGAGCTTGACTCGAACTCGGGATGCCCAAAGTACAGCTGTGCAAAGGCGGCCGTGCTGCATCGGCACTGACAATATTGCAATTTTTTACTCAAATTTTCAATGTCAGAAACAAGAATGACACAAAATTTAAATTTTAATGTTTCATTATACCTTTTCTTTTATAATTTTTGGCTCTTTAAATGTAATTAGTTTATACACTTAGTATAACACATAGTATAAATAAAAACTGAAGTGCTGCATGATCAGATGCCAGCTAACAAAAAAGGCTGTAGCGTTGTAGGGTCCCCTCGACGTTGTGCATACGCTCGTGAAGATGTCCTCCAGACGTTCACAGGGACAGTTACAGGACGTCCAGTGGCCATTCGTGATGGCTTAAAGTCCTCTGAATGTCATTTTATTTTACTTCTTGTCTAACCAAAATAGTTTGGAAAAAAGTAGGCTACATTTTATTTGAACAATTGTTAAATAAAAAAAAAATTAAATTAAATTATGGAAGTAGTCGGCAGCGCTGCACAGGACTTGCTCGAGAAGAGTGTCTCCAAAGAAGTGTGTTTTTGGATGTGAGGGAAAGATAGCCTTGTTTAGCTTCCCATAGAACCCAGCGTTACTTAAACAGTGGATGCAGTTTTTATTCCGGGACAGCAACGGAGTTTTGCACGTGTGCGTTTGTTCATTTCAGTGAAATTTTTTTTATAAACAAGGCCCAGTTCAACGATGGATTTGCACATTATTTGATACTGAAAGATGGAGCAGCCCCAACGATAAAAGATCCCAGTTATGAGTCGGAACTGCGGGCGGTAAGTAATAGTGCAACAAATTTCTGTGTTCTGTTGGTAAACGGCGCGTAAGTGCTCAGGACGCTTTAGCTCCGCCCATGGCATGCCTCCAGGAGCTTGGCTGTTTTTTCGAAGAGAATTGTAAGGCTGTATCTTTCTTTTATAAATCTGCTAAAACTAAAGACTAAAACTAAAGACTCTGTGGAGATACAAAGGAAGCAAAACAGAAACACGCCGCACAGAAACATGCATGCTCACAACACAACCAAAAAAAGAAACGTGCTGCAAATACTCACAACACAAACAAATACAGAAACGCAAGTACAGACCACAACGGGAGGACCCCAACAATTTCAAAATTACCTCAACAAACAAAAATTAACCATGTTTTTTTTATATTGATTACCATTTGTATATTCACAGTTGTACAAATACCATGGTTTAACTATAGCAACCATTTTTTGTTTTTACTTATTTTTTTACATAATAAATGTATTTACTAATTAATTAATTTTAATAGTATAAACATATGGTTAATTTTTGTAAGGGAAGTTGTAAAGTAAGTTAGCCAGCTAACATGCTTTCACAATTACAGTAATTTTGTATTTCGTCAGCTTACTTAGGCTAATAAAAAATAATAATAATAAAAAAAACTAAGTAATCGTATCAGGATGTTAAAATAAACAAAAATTTCACCTTTCAAGCAATAAGTCCCAGCCATGTTCATCACTTTGCGGTTCCCTCAAACATTTCTGATTTGGTCTGTGCCTATTTGCAGCACATTTCTTTATTTGGTTGTGTTGTGAGCATTGTAGGGTTGCCACCCGTCCCTTAAAATACGGAATCGTCCCGTATTTAAGGGTAAACTAAAGAGTCCCATATCAGATCAATACGGGACGCGATTTACAAAGGGCAACACATATTTGAATAAACAAATAAGTATTTTGCACTGTTTATAATACTAATAGCAATTACCATGAAATCAATTGCATGAGAAGTATTAGAGAAGCTCATTTGCGTGTGATTTTGGCATCTTTATTTCCATAGCGATGGAGTCTCCAGAACACGTGCCGTTAAAGCCCTTTCACACCAGCGCAGCAAACCATCGAGGAGCTCACGTTAGCCCTCTGAACACAAGAGTCTCCAGAGGTAGGGCTGAATGGGAAAGTTATCCATGGGTCTGTCCTGTACCTACTGATGAACGCGCAGTTTGCAGAGAGGCATTTCAGTCGTTCACGGTGGACTGTCTGACTTAAAGGGATAGTTAACCTAAAAATTAGATGAAAATTTTGTTATCGCTTACACACCCATAAGTTGTTCCAAACCTGTAATAATTTCTTTCTTCTGTTGAACATAAAAGAAGATACTTTTAAGAATGTATCCAAATAGTTTCTGTTCCCCAATGACTGATATTATTTTTCTCTATTGTGGAAGTTACTGAGGACCAGCATCTGTTTACTTACCCACATTATTCAAAGTATCCTCTTTTGTGTTCAACAGAAGAAATAACTTTATATAGGTTTAGAACAAAAAATGGAAGAACAATGATTTCAAGCATCACGCTCCTTTTAACATGTCAAGTCTGCCATTCTAACCCAATCAGCCTGACATAATGATCTCCAGCCTTGTGCTGGAATGATCTCAGCAGGTCCTTTAATGACAGCAATGAAATGCAGTGGAAAGGTTTTTTTGGGATTAAGTTAATTTTCATGGCAAAGAAGGACTATGCAATTCATCTGATCACTCTTCATAACATTCTGGAGTATATGCAAATTGCTATTATAAAAACTTAAGCAGCAACTTTTCCAATTTCCAATATTTATGTAATTCTCAAAACTTTTGGCCACGACTGTACGTCTGTTGACATCCAGAATTATTCGATGAATGTGTTTTGTTGAAAGTTTACATACTGGAGCATGTTTTCTCATGGTATCATGGTATCACACAAAAAGGTTCAAATCAAATTCCAAATTTATTTCCCACTTCCTTTTGTAAAGAGAGTATTTAAACTGTTAATATAAAACGCTTCCCTCTGTAGTAAAATTTTATTGATGTCACCACCCCTTCTGGGTATTTTTACTTGTTCAATACCTAAATATTGAAGAGTCAACGAATTATGTTAAAAAGCATAGAAAAGAACGGCAATAGGGTTATTTTGGTATTTTACCTCTATGTTCTGCAATATGCGTTTATAAACAACATTTTGTTTTACCTATATATGCCAAACCATTTAATTATTATATTTATTTAATAAAATATAAATATATTATATTTATATAATATTTTAGGTAAAATATATATCACAGGTGTGACTAGATAGTTGACTTTTAGAAATTCAAATAAATTTTTAGAGATGTCACCTTTTTGAAAAAAAAACTTGCAATGTCTCGTACTTCATTTTTAAAAGTTTGTGTTTAATCACCTCTCAATTTTGTGTAAAAAGACTGATTTTCAAGTTGTCGATAAATTTTATGATCATAGTACTTAGCATCCAAAAAAGAATTCCATGAGGACTCAGAATTCAAAAAGGATCAACCTTGGGTTTAAACAATCCTGCATTTTGTGAGAAATGGTGTGAAATCACTACAAATGCTCATTTGATCAAAGAAATCAGTGAACAGCTGACTGTGGTCTGCGGTGAGACTACCCGTGAAAGTTTTGAAAAGACTATTGTTGATGAGGATAAATTAAAAGATATCATTGCTGAATGTGAACAGCTACAAAAACAACTGGAAATCAAACAGGTGAATAAGAAAAAGTTTCACAAAGATGAGGATGACTACAAACTACAGGGAGTCTTCACTTGGAGATCCGTCCACAGTTGGCGACATTCCTCTAGAAGGTCTGAATCAGAACCCCTGACATCGGGTAATGATACGGACTCTGAATACTGTAGCTGTTTTTTAGCTCAACAAGGCGCAGTTCTCATCCCATTCTGGAACAAACACCACGAGGAAAAAGAAAGTCTGCAGATGGGGTAAGAAGAGATCACCAATATGGGACCCGTCACAAAACTCTTTACCATTGAATTGTCAAAATGTAGTGACTCTTTTAAGTAAATCGTAATCTTCTGACTGTCTCCAGAACACGTGCCGTTAAAGCCCTTTCACACCAGCGCAGCAAACCATCGAGGAGCTCACGTTAGCCCTCTGAACACAAGAGTCTCCAGAGGTAGGGCTGAATGGGAAAGTTATCCATGGGTCTGTCCTGTACCTACTGATGAACGCGCAGTTTGCAGAGAGGCATTTCAGTCGTTCACGGTGGACTGTCTGACGCAAAGGGATAGTTAACCTAAAAATTAGATGAAAATTTTGTTATCGCTTACACACCCATAAGTTGTTCCAAACCTGTAATAATTTCTTTCTTCTGTTAAACATAAAAGAAGATACTTTTTTAGAACAACCTGGGTAAATTATGACATAATCTTCATCTTTGGGTGAACCATACCCAAAAATTCATCCCATCCAGGTAACAGCTGCAGAACTGTCAAAAAAGACTAATAATTATTAATAATTATAAATAATCAAATTTAAAACAACAATATTAATGTGTGCTCGTCAACATTCTCACCTGAGTTAACAAGATGATTACTGAAATGAACGATGAATGACGTGAATAAAGATGTCTAATTTGGCCACAATCTAAACGTCCGTTGACATCCAGATTTAGTCAAAAAATTACAGAAAATATGTTAAGGCCACTATCGAAATGTCAACAAATCAAAAAAAGACATTCACGATGGCAATAACCAGAAAGGACTGGTTAAAAAAAAAAAAAGGCAGTGGTGAATAGACAGCATGGCTAAAGGCTGATTTTTGCTTGTAGAAGAAAACTACAACAAAACACAAAAACATTAACAACCATTGTCATTGTCATAACATTACAACCACACTCCAGAGTCTCTCAGTCCAGACTAATTTCCTAAAGTCTTTCAATCCAGATTAAGTGCCAAGTCCTTAAACACAACCACTGTTCTTATATAAGTTTTTGGAGAACTCAATAGACTCAAAATACATTTTCATTTCATGTTTAAATCTTAAAAAAGAGGATTGCAATTAGAAAATTTACATTTGTGAATGTGAAATTTAGCTAACAGAAAAATAAGGTTTATAAAAAAAATCACTTTTCTGTTCACATTCATGAAAACCAAAAATTACATTTCTATATGTAAATTCAAAGTTAGGATTCACATTACATTTGATAAAATCACAAATGTCACACCAAAATGTCACTGTGAAAGAGCAGTTCCAAAATAAATGTAAAGTAGTCTCAGGTTTCTCTGAACAGAAAGAAGGGTAATGCCATTCTTAAGTCTTTTAAGAGAGCACTTATCTGGGTAAAACCTATGAATTAACTTAATTTCTCTAATTTTGTAAATATTTGTGAGGTAATGTCCAAACTTTTTTTCACGGAATGTCACTTACAAAATCATTCCAATAAGAAATTAGGCTATTGCATAGAAACAGACTCCTCCCGAAACAAGAATAAATTGTCTTATTGTTTTTTGTTTTAGATGAAGAATGGAATTTTTTTTTACCTACAAATGTCTTACAAAGATCCACTGAGCAACAAAGAGATGAAAAGTAAAATCATTTCTCAAGTCAAGTCAAGTCATCTTTATTTATATAGCTCTTTAAACAAAAAAGATTGCGTCAAAGCAACTGAACAACATTAATTAGGAAAACAGTGTGTCAATAATGCAAAATGACAGTTAAAGGCAGTTCATCATTGAATTCAGTGATGTCATCATGCAGCTCAGTTCAGTTTAAATAGTATCTGTGCAATAATTTGCAATCAAGTCAACGATATCGCTGTAAATGAAGTGTCCCCAACTAAGCAAGCCAGAGGCGACAGCAGCAAGGAACCAAAACTCCATCAGTGACAGAATGGAGAAAAAAACCTTGGGAGAACCCAGGCTCAGTTGGGGGGGCCAGTTCTCCTCTGACCAGACGAAACCAGCAGTTCAATTCCAGGCTGCAGCAAAGTCAGATTGTGCAGTAGAATCATCTGTTTCCTGTTGTATTGTAGTGGTGGTCGTCTGAGACAAGGTCTTTACAGGGGATCTGACTCTGGGGCTCTAGTCCTGGTCTCCGCTGTCTTTCAGGGCTGTAGAGGTCCTTTCTAGGTGCTGATCCACCATCTGGGCTGGATACATACTGGATCCGGGTGACTGCAGTGACCCTCTGACTTGGATACAGACTGGATCTGTTGGCTACGGTGACCTCGGAATAAGAGAGAAACAGACTAATATGAGCGTAGATGCCATTCTTCTAACGATGTAGCAAGTACATCGGGTGTTATGGGAAGTGTTCCCGGTTCCGGTTTACCTTATTAATGCAGCCTAAAAATACTTTAACGGATTTGGATATTAGAAGTGTATTAGTATGTTATGTGTAAGCCAGGTTAAAGAGATGGGTCTTTAATCTAGATTTAAACTGCAAGAGTGTGTCTGCCTCCCGGACAATGTTAGGTAGGTTAAATCCAGAGTTTGGGCGCTAAATAGGAGAAGGATCTGCCGCCCGCAGTTGACTTTGATATTCTAGGTATTATCAAATTGCCAGAGTTTTGAGAACGGAGCGGACGTGGAGGACTATAATGTAACAAGAGCTCGTTCAAATACTGAGTGCTAAACCATTCAGGGCTTTATAAGTAATAAGCAAGATTTTAAAATCTATACGATGTTTGATAGGGAGCCAGTGCAGTGTTGACAGGACCGGGCTAATATGATCATACTTCCTGGTTCTAGTAAGAACTCTAGCTGCTGCATTTTGGACTAACTGGAGTTTGTTTACTAAGCGTGCAGAACAACCACCCAATAGAGCATTACAATAGTCTAACCTTGAGGTCATAAACGCATGGATTAACATTTCTGCATTTGACATTGAGAGCATAGGCCGTAATTTAGATATATTTCTGAGATGGAAAAATGCAGTTTTACAAATGCTAGAAACGTGGCTTTCTAAGGAAAGGTTGCTATCAAATAGCACACCTAGGTTCCTAACTGATGACGAAGAATTGACAGAGCAGCCATCAAGGCTTAGACAGCGTTCTAGGTCATTACATGCAGAGTTTTTAGGTCCTATAATTAACAACTCTGTTTTTTCAGAATTTAGCAGTAAGAAGTTACTCGTCATCCAGTTTTTTATATCGACTATGCATTCCGTTAGTTTTTCAAATTGGTATGTTTCGCCAGGCCACGAAGAAATATAGAGCTGAGTATCATCAGCATAACAGTGAAAGCTAACACCGTGTTTCCTGATGATATTTTCCAAGGGTAACATGTAAAGCGTGAAGAGTAACGGCCCTAGTGCGGAGCCTTGAGGTACTCCATACTGCACTTGTGATCGATATGATACCTCTTCATTCACTGCTACGAATTGATGGTGGTCATATAAGTACGATTTAAACCATGCTAATGCACTTCCATTAATGCCAACAAAGTGTTCTAGTCTATGCAAAAGAATAGTGTGGTCAGTAGTGTCGAACGCAGCACTAAGATCCAATAGCACTAATAGAGAGATACAACCACGATCAGATGATAAGAGCAGGTCATTTGTAACTCTAAGGAGAGCAGTCTCAGTACTATGATACGGTCTAAATCCTGACTGGAAATCCTCACAGATGCCATTTTTCTCTAAGAAGGAATATAATTGTGAGGATACTACCTTTTCTAGTATCTTGGAAAGAAAAGGGAGATGCGAGATCGGTCTATAATTAACTAGCTTCTTTGGGGTCAAGTTGTGGTTTTTTGATGAGAGGCTTAATAACAGCCAGTTTGAAGGTTTTGGGGACATACCCTAATAACAATGAGGAATTAATAATAGTCAGAAGAGGAGCTATGACTTCTGGAAGCACCTCTTTTAGGAGCTTAGATGGAATAGGGTCTAACATACATGTTGTTTGTTTAGATGATTTAACAAGTTTATACAATTCTTCCTCTCCTATAGTAGAGAATGAGTGGAACTGTTCCTCAGGGGATCTATAGTGCACTGTCTGATGTGATACTGTAGCTGATGGCTGCATGGTTACAATTTTATCTCTAATAGTATCGACTTTAGAGGTAAAGTAGTTCATAAAGTCATTACTGCTGTGATGTTGAAAAATGTCAACACTTGTTGATGCTTTATTTTTCGTTAATTTAGCCACTGTATTGAATAAATACCTGGGGTTATGTTTGTTTTCTTCTAAAAGAGACGAAAAGTAATCAGATTTAGCAGTTTTTAATGCTTTTCTGTAAGATAGATTACTTTCCCTCCAAGCAATATGAAATACCTCTAGTTTTGTTTTCCTCCAGCTGCGCTCCATTTTCCGGGCTGCTCTCTTTAGGGTGCGAGTGTGCTCTTTATACCACGGTGTCAGACTGGTTTTCCTTAACCTTCCTTAAGTGTAAAGGAGCAACTGTATTTAAAATGCTAGAAAAGAGAGAGTCCATAGTTTCTGTTACATCATCAAGTTGTTCTGAGGTTTTGGATATGCTAAGGAATTGGGATGCATCAGGAAGATTACTTACAAAGCAGTCTTTTGTGGTAGAAGTGATGGTTCTACCATACTTGTAACAAGAAGTAGAATTTACAGTTTTAGCTATATGAAGTTTGCACAAAACTAAATAATGATCTGAGATATCATCGCTTGGCTGCATAATTTCAACACCATCATCATCAATTCCATGTGACAGTATTAAATCTAGAGTATGATTTCGACAATGAGTAAGTCCTGAGACGTGTTGTCTAACCCCAATAGAGTTCAGAATGTCTATAAATGCTGATCCCAATGCATCTTTTTCATTATCAACATGAATATTAAAGCCCATGTTGCAGGTTAACCACCAATGTCGATTAATGGGTACATAAATCACTCAAGATATGTATATCATTTTTAAAATGTCTCAAAAATGGCCTTAAAGACCAGTTTATTATGTTTGTGGTATTAACGTTTTTTTTTTACGCAATTCGATGATGACGTCACATTGGGGAGAAGTGGAGGAAAGGTAGCCTCAGCCTAGTATGATGCACGTTCCAGGCAACCCGTAACCCATGTTTTTCCAACCTTAAACCCGTGAAAGTGCACTGGAACGGCAGTCAAACCTGTGACTTCCCACCCGTGAAGTCGTATTAGATAGATGTACTCCGAGTTCCGACGTCACACATGACGCGAAACAACAATGACAGCCCCTACGGATAATACTGCCTACGGACGCAGTGTTTATGCAAGTGGTACACGTAGAAAAAAATGATTTTAGGACAATGTAACGTTGCGATAAAAACTTGGATGAGGAAGAGGTGGCAAGAGCCAACATGTATGATGGCCCGCAGGCCTATAATTTTGAACCAGCCAGACGTGAGAGAGCAAATGAGGAATTGCCAAGAACTGATGGCCGTCAAAAACAATTAAATGCATGGTCCGAGGAGAATGAGTGGAGAGTTGGTGAAGTGTTCTGGTGAGTTGCTATCATTTAGCAATGCAGCAATGAGCACTGGAGCTAGTCTACGAGCAGCAGTGCACAATAACGACACACACATATATATATTTTTTACTTTCATTGGATAGCACCGAGTGAAAAATAAACGTTTTCTTTATATCTAGTGGCAGTGATCATGACGTTAGTTCAGATAAGTACCAGTAACCTTTGTCATAGTGTCGTATCGGTAAACTTTGTCTTTGTCATCTAGAAATAGAAGGCATCATGCTAGCTATATGGGCGTTTCTAAGCGTTTATCTCTTCCTCTGGTGAAAATGTTGTTGCAAACGTAGCCGCGTGTCTGTCGCTATGTTTGGCTGGTGCTTGTGTGGAAACTGCGTTGGAAAGCTGGTGCTGTAGGGAAGTGAGTGCGTTTGGTCGCTGTTGGTCGATATCTATCTATCGATCTATCTGTCTGTCTATCTATCTATATCTATGTATTTATCTATAATCTACGCTATCTGAATACTCTCGTCTACTACTCGTCACTCTCAATGCTCTCAAGGCGGGCTTTGGTAAATACTCTCACCAATGTGACGTAATGCAATGCATTGTGGGGGAAAGGAGAATCGTTGCAAACCGCTGTAAGATAGTACCTACTTTTTCGTATTTTATTCCATTTTGTGATACCCAACAACATAAAATACAATGGATAACAGTTTAAATGTTCATTACCAACAAGCAAATTGCACAAATTCGTTGAAAAATTAACCATGCAAAACGGCCTTTAACATCACCAACAATTAAAACTTTATCTGCAGCCAGCACTAACTCGGATGTAAAATCAGCAAACTCTTTAATAAAGTCTGTATGGTGCCCTGGTGGCCTGTATACAGTAGCCAGTACAAACATCACAGGGGATTTATCATTAACATTTGTTTCTCTGGATAATGTTATATTAAGCACCAATACTTCGAACGAGTTATACTTGAAGCCTGCCCTCTGAGAAATCCTGAAAACATTGTTATAAATTGAAGCAACAGCTCCCCCTTTACCTTTTGGATGTGGCTCATGTTTATAACAGTAATCTTGGGGTGTAGACTCATTTAAAATAATGTAATCATCAGGTTTTAGCCAGGTTTCTGTCAAACAGAGTGCATCTAGATTATGATCAGTGATCATATTATTTACAAAAAGTGCTTTTGTAGAAAGGGACCTGATATTCCATAAGCCAAGCTTTATCATTTGTTTATCCGTATTGCATCTGTTTTTTATTTGTTGAACCTCAATTAAATTGTTGCTCTTAAATTTGTTTGGACGTTTTTTGTATTTTCTAGCCTGGGGAACAGACACAGTCTCTATAGTGTGATATCTAGGTGAAAGAGTCTCTATGTGCTGAGAATTAACTGACTTCTGTCACTGGAGGCGGCTAGCAGATGGTCGGTTTAGCCAGTCTGTCTGCTTCCTGACCTGGGCCCCAGTTAGTCAAGTACAAACTCTAAGACTATGTGCCATATTTCTAGAGAGAAGAGCGGCACCACCCCAGGAGGGATGAAGACCATCTCTTTTCAACAGGTCAGGTCTGCCCCAAAAGCTTGTCCAATTGTCTATGAATCCTATGTTATTCTGCGGGCACCACTTAGACATCCAGCCATTGAGTGATGACAATCTGCTATGTATCTCATCACCACGTTAAGCAGGGAGGGGACCAGAGCATATTACAGTGTCTGACATCATGCTTGCAAGTTCACACACCTCTTTAATGTTATTTTTAGTGATCTCCGACTGGCAAAGTTGAACATCATTAGCACCGGTGTGAATAACAATCTTACTGTATTTATGTTTAGCATTAGCCAGCACTTTTAAATTTGCTAAGATGTCAGGCGCTCTGGCTCCCGGTAAACACTGGTCTATGGTGGCTGGTGTCTCTATTTTCACATTCCGTACAATAGAATCACCAATAACTAGAGCACTTTCATCAGGTTTCTCAGTGGGTGCTTCACTGAGTGGGGAGAACCTGTTTAATGTTTTGATCGGAACAGAAGAGTGGTGTTTAGACCCACGACTATGCCGCCGCCTCAGTCACCCAGTTGCCCTGCTGCAAAGGCCCTGTTACCGGAACCGAACAATGTACAGGACTCCCTGAGCTAGACACATCCAAAGCCGTATCTAGAGCCCTCACATTCTTACTGTCCTTAATTAAAGTTTGGATGCGTGTCTCTGATTCTGAAATCTTCTCTGTCAGCCTAACTATTTCCCTGCATTTATCACATTTGAATCCCTCATCACCGACAGAGATAGATAAACTATACATGTGGCAAGCAGTGCAAATAACAATAGCAGGCGAAGCCATTACTCACCGTGCTTGATGAAAGATTCTTACCACAGTTGTTTGATGAACTTGTGAAAACCGGAGAGAGAGTAACGAGAGAGAGGAGAGGAGGAAAGAAAACAGGGATAGGCACAAATGGAAACACTAATGACAAGCTAACGAGTGCTAACGCGATGCAGGTGCACTGCACTCGCGGATTTAAAATAAAAGTGAACGATCAAATTAATCAGATTAGATTGATAGATAATATCAGAAATATGGTGGGAATTAAGTTATTTTATCACTTTAAACAACAGAGAGTGATAGTAATATAAAGATTCTACAGCTTAGGGCAGGACCAGAACATATGCGTATGATTGGCAGGGGACTGGTTACACCTGTTACAGGCGTCCTTGACATTAGGGTATATTTTAGACAATTTTGCATTTGTGTAGTGAACTCTATGAAGGATCTTACACTGGATTAGACCATGACGGGCACATATGGAAGAAGAGTGAACCATAGCCTGAGCATGGCCCCACTGTTCATCCGTAATAGCCATGCTCAAGTCGCCCTCCCACGCGGCTTTTGAAAGGGTACCAGGGTGTGCAGAGGTCGATCCTAATGACTCGTACAGCACAGAAATGCATTTTCTACGATTGGGGTCTGTCGCCAAGAGGGAATCAGTCAGGGTTTCGGGGGGACGATTTGGAAAGTGGGGAAATGTTTTCTTAACAAAATCTCTAATCTGAAAAAAGCGAAAGAGGTGTGAATTTGGCAAATTGTGAAGAGAAGAGAGCTCTTAAGGATGCAAATATACCATCCTTGTACAAGTCCTTAACACAAATAATACCATTACTATGCCAGGCCCTGAATGCTAAATCTGACCTTGAGGGGGTAAAGACATGATTTTGGAGCAGTGGCGTCAAGATGGAGGGACCCTGTAAACCTAAGCACTTCCTAATCTGACTCCAGACCTTAAGCGAGAGGGATACAATCGGCCATGGGCCTACAAGTCCTAAAGGCAAAGGGAGTTGAGAGCATAGGACCGACCGCAACGGGAGGCGTGCGCTTGATCGCTCCAAATGTACCCAGGCAGGAGGTGAGGCGTCCCCACTCATCCAATATAACAGTTTTTGCAAGTTAGCTGCCCAATAGTATCGTCTAAAATTGGGGAGGGCCAGGCCCCCCTCAGACTTAGAGGACTGCAGGATCGTTTTGCGGATCCTGGCAGGTTTGCCGGCCCCACAGAAATTTAGATATCACTGTATCCAGCTTGTCGAAAAAAGATTTGGAAATGAGTACAGGGATGTGCTGGAACAGAAAGGAATTTAGGGAGGATAACCATCTTAATCAAATTTGCCCGACCTACGAGGGAGAGTGGTAGTGCCGCCCATCGTTCAAAATCACTTGCAGTTTTTGCGACCAGAGGTAAGAAATTCTTGCGAAACAAGTCAGATACGGCCATTGTAATATGAACCCCCAAGTAGCTAAATCCGTCGTTACTCCATTTAAATCCTGATAACGAGCGTGGGAGCTGCTTAGCCAAAGAGTTTATCGCCAAGAGCTCACTTTTCTGGTAGTTGAGCTTGTAACCGGAGTACGTACCGAACCGATCCAAAACATTCAAAATGACAGGGAGTGAGGTGACAGGGTTAGAGATATACAGGAGCAGGTCATCCGCGTATAATGAAACTTTATGGGTTACAATTCGCGTGATGCCCTTGAAGCCTTCTTCCGCACAGAGCCAAATGCCCAGAGGTTCTATCGCTATGGCGAATAGGAGTGGAGACAAGGGACAACCCTGTCTGGTGCCTCTCCAAAGTGAGAAAGGAGGTGATAACATGCCATTAGTTTGAACCGATGCTGTCGGGGATGAGTATAATAATCTAACCCATAGAATAAAATTCCCACCTAGACCGAACCTATCCATTGCCTCGTACAGGTATCCCCACTCGACCCTGTTGAATGCCTTTTCGGCATCGAGGGATACCACGATTTCCGGGATATCATTAAGTGAAAGTGAAAGTGAAAGTGAAGTGACATTCAGCCAAGTATGGTGACCCATACTCAGAATTTGTTGTATGTGTGTGAAGTGTCATTAATGCAAGTATGGTGAGAGATGTTAACACACACACACTGTGAGCACACACCCGGAGCAGTGGGCAGCCGCAGTGAATGCGGAGACAGGGGAGCAGTTGGTGTTTCGTTGCCTTGCTCAAGGGCACCTAAGTCGTGGTATTGAAGGTGGAGAGAGAACTGTACATGCACTACCTCCACTCACAATTCCGTCCGGCCCGAGACTAGAACTCACAACCCTTCGATTGGGAGTCCAACCCTCTAACCATTAGGCCACGACTTCCCCCCTTATTATTTGATGAGTGAATGATGTCGAGTAGCCGTCTAGTGTTATGAAAAGATTGTTGGCCCAGCATAAACCCTGTCTGATCTAGTGAAATAATGGAGGGCATTAATCGTTGAAGGCGGAGTGCGAGAACCTTTGCAAGAATTTTGAGGTCTACGTTGAGGAGTGAGATTGGCCTGTAGCTGCCACAGAGCAGGGGGTCTTTCCCTTTCTTAGGAATTAGGGAGATGGTGGCTTTAGATAGGGTATCCGGAAGGTGACGCTGATGAAAAGCCTCGTTGTACATATCTTTTAGGACTGGTGCGAGAAGAGCGGAAAAAGTTTTATAATACTCTACAGTGAAGCCATCCTGCCCCGGGATTTACCGTTCTGTAGGGAATTAATAGCTCCTTGAAATTCAGCATTGGTTATAAGGGCACCTGGGTCGTTCACTGATTCAGATTCTTTTTGGGGTTTGCGAGAACCGAATTAATCGTTGAAGGCGGTGTGGGGGGCAGTCAGAGGTATAAAGATCAGCGAAAAATTCAGCAAATATTTTATTACTGGTGACAGGATCAGAGTGCAACTCGCCTGAGTTGGCTCTAATGGCAGGAATAAGTTGTGAGGACGCCTCAGCTCCGGCCTGATGAGCCAGAAGCTTCCCCGCTTTATCCCTCGATTAAAAAAACCGCTGTCTAGATTTGAGCAAACGGAGCCTGGTTTTGTTATTAGATAGGAGATCAAAGTCTGTCTGGAGTCTAAGACGCTCTCTGTAAAGGATAGGGTCTGGGTTAATCGCATATTTGTCATCAATGCTCTTAATTTTCTGTAACAGGTCTAACGTTTGCGACGATTCAACTCGTTTTGAATTAGACACAAAGGAGATAAGCTGTCCTCGAATATAAGCCTTCGAAGCCTCCCAGAGTACACCTCTGTTTGTGTCTAAGTCATTCAGTTCCAAAAAAAGAGTAATCTGGGAGTGTATAAATTGCTTGTAGGGATCTTTGCTAATAAAGAAGAGTTAAACCTCCACTGCCTGTAAGTCAAGTGAAGTTGGGGTGTGGTCCGATATTGCGATACTGTGGTAGTCGCTGGCTTTAATCATGGAGAGCAGTCTATCATCTAGAAGGAAGAAATCTATGCGTGTGTAAGTGTGGTGCACATGAGAAAAGAAAGAGAATGTCTTGGTCATGGGAGAAGTGTGCCTCCATGGGTCGGAGAGGCCCAGTCGTTTGGCGAAGTCATGTAGAGTTTTGGCTGGTTTGCTTGAAGATTGCGGTTTATTTGACGATCTGTCTAGTATGGGATCTTGAACTAGATTAAAATCCCCACTTATAATTATATAATGATTATAAATGTTTGGTAGCGACGTGGATAATTTGGATATGAATGAGCAGTCATCCCAGTTAGGACCGTAGACACTAGCCAAGATGACAGTTGTATTTTGTAATTTGCCAGCGACTATAACAAAGCGACCGTTGAGGTCTGATACCACTTTACCTGGTTCAAACATGATGTTTTTACGAACCATAATGGCGGTGCCCCTGGCCCTTTCATTAAATCTGGAATGAAAAACATGGTCAACCCAACCCCTTTTTAGTCGTGTCACCTCCCTGTTCCATAGGTGGGTCTCCTGAATAAAAAACATGTCACCCTTGAGCTGCTGCAAGTGGGTCATTATCTTGTCACACTTAGTGGGGCCACCCACCCCCCGCACATTCCATGAGATAAATCTAATTATATTCTTCATGCTTGACATACCTTATTGATATTCCTTGAGAAGGCGAAAGAGGAATTGGGGGTGAGGAGGAAAAAAAAAGAATGAAGAATGGGAGGAAAAAAAAACACAATGGACGAAAATATAACATACAAACATATGTATTTGAAATATAAAATTATGGACAGTATTTTTCAGTGTCCATTGCACAGCGGTGTGTCTCATACACTTCCACGTGAATTCCTAGTGTCCCCAACTCCTCTGTCATTTCCCTCTCCGGTCACCTCCTGCAGAACATTTTTAACCAAGTTCGTGCTGACTCTGCTTTCCGGGAAGGCTGCCCTGTGGGGAACGGCGGTGTGGGAGAACCGAGATCCATGCTCAAGCAGGGGAATCTCTCTGTGGCGGATTACTCCATCCGTTTTCGAACTTTGGGGGCCGCGTGCAAGTGGAACGAGAAGGCGCAGTAGGATACGTTCCTGCATGGGTTGGCCGACCGTGTTCACAAGGAGATCTACCTCCTTGAGTTGCCAACCAGCCTAAATGGACTTATCGACTTGGCGCTCCGCGGGGGAATGCTTACATGCTTGCCTGGGGGCGCACGCCTGTCCTACACGTCTCCCCAGCACCCTTGAGAGCGGCAGCTTGAGTAGAGAGAACACAGCCAGTCCCGTCTTCGATCACGAACCCATGCAGGTGGGTAGAGCTCGACTGACCCGGGAGGAGAGAGAGAGGCGGAGGTCCTGAGGACTGTGTCTGTATTGTGGCGGCTCTGGACATTTTCTACTTTCCTGCCCAGTAAAAGAGCCAGCCCGGTAGTAAATTTGAGGCTACTATCGGGTGGGATCTCCGCCGGGAAGTCCTCAATATCATCCACTCTCCTTCCGGTGAAACTGAAATGGGCTAACAACACGCACACCTGTCATTCCCTTCTGGACTGGGGAACAGAAGGTAACTTCATGGACACTACCCTTGCACAACACCTGAGACTCCCTATCACTCCTCTTTCCCATCAGATCATGGTCAGCGCACTCAATGGCCAGGAACTGCCCTACATCACCCACACCACTGGACCCTTCTCACCTCCGGCAACCACACAGAGAACATCCTCTTTCTCCTCATGGACTCCCCTGTGGCACCCATCGTCCTTGGTCACCCCTGGCTGGTCAAACACAACCCACGAGTGGATTGGGGTTCCAACACCATCACCTCGTGGAGTGAATGTTGTAATGAGTCTTGTCTGGTCTCTGCTTGTCCTATTGTTTCTGTGTTGCAGGAGGAGGCCACGGTTTTGTCAAACGTGCCCGCTGAGTACCTGGAACTGAAGGAGGTGTTCAGTAAGTCCTGTGCTGCTTCTCTTCCTCCGCATCGTCCCTATGACTGTGCTATAGAGTTAGTTCCAGGTAAGTCTCCGCCTAAGGGCAAACTTTAATCTCTTTCAGTTCCTGAGAGGGAGGCCATGGAGAAATATATTTCTGATTCTCTAGCATCAAGGTTCATCCGCCCTTCCTCTTCTCCAGCGGGGGCGGGGTTCTTTTTTGTGGGGAAGAAGGATGGTTCTCTCCGACCTTGTATTGATTACCGAGAGCTGAACAACATCACGGTAAAGAATAAGTATCCTTTGCCGTTGATGTCTTCAGCCTTCGAGAGGTTACAGGGAGCATCCGTCTTCACAAAATTGGATTTACGTAACGCTTATCATTTGGTCCGCATCAGGAAGGGGGATGAATGGAAAACTGCTTTTAACACTCCCAGAGGGCACTTTGAATATTTGGTGATGACGTTTGGGCTCTCCAACGCGCCTGCAGGCACTCATTAATGACGTGTTGATAGACATGGTAGATCAGTTTATGTATGTTTACCTGGATGACATACTGATTTTCTCCTCGTCTCTCCAGGAACACGTGCAACACGTCAGACGAGTGCTCCAGAGGTTACTAGAGAATGGGCTTTTTGTCAAGGCGGAGAAATGCGTATTTCATGCACAGTCTGTCTCCTTCCTAGGTTACATTGTCTCGTCTGAGGGAATACGTATGGATCCTGACAAGGTTAAGGCTGTGACAGATTGGCCAAGTCCAGATTCCCGTAAGGCCCTACAACGGTTTCTGGGGTTTGCCAATTTTTATCGGCATTTTATTCGCAATTGCAGCCAACTAGTCTCACCTCTGACTGCCTTGACCTCCCCCAGAACTACGTTCAGGTGGTCGAATACAGCTGAAACTGTATTCTCCAACCTCAAGAGCCACTTCGTTTCGGCACGTCAGTTCATGGTGGAGGTCGACGCATCAGAGGTGGGAGTAGGTGCAGTTTTTTCCCAACGCGCTGCCTCAGACGACAAGATGCATCCTTGCGCGTTTTTCTCCCATCGTTTATCTCCTGCCGAACGTAATTATGACTTTGGTAACAGAGTTGTTGGCCGTCAAATTAGCATTGGAGGAGTGGCGTCATTGGTTGGAGGGGTCGGGGGTACCTTTCATCGTCTGGACCGATCATAAGAATTTAGAGTATATTAGAACTGCCAAAAGACTCAACTCCCGCCAAGCTCGGTGGGCACTGTTTTTCGGTCGTTTTGATCCCCCACCCTCCCCCCCTGATTTTTCTCTATCGTACCGCCCGGGTTCCAAAAACGTCAAACCCGATTCTTTGTCACGTATTTTTGAACCATCCGAACGTCCGGTGACTCCCGAGTGTATTTTATCTGAGAATATAGTCATCTCATCACTCATATGGGAGGTCAAATCGAAGGTCAAGACGGCCTTAGAAGGGGTAATGCCTTTGCCTGGGTGTCCACCGAACCGATTGTTTGTTCCGGAGGGGTTACGGTCTGACGTGATTCGATGGGGTCACTGCTCCAATGTCGCTTGTCATCCAGGAATAAGCCGCACTAGATGTTTGGTAAAGCAACGATTCTGGTGGCCACTTATGGCTCGCGACATTCATGATTTTGTGTTGGCCTGCTCCGTTTGCGCCAGTGGCAAGACGACTAACCGACCTCCGGATGGGTTTCTTCAACCACTGTTTGTCCCTTCGAGACCCTGGTCCCACATCGCTCTAGATTTTGTTACCGCCCTCCCGCCTTCTAATGGCATGATGGTCGTTTTGACCATAGTGGACTGATTCTCGAAGGCGGCACATTTCATTCCCTTGCCCAAATTACCTTCAGCCAAGGAGACAGGGGTCACTGTGATTGATCACGTCTTTCGGTTACATGGCCTCCCGGTAGACGTGGTTCCTGACAGGGGATCCCAATTTGTGTCCAAATTTTGGAGGGAGTTTTGTAAATTGTTGGGAGCAACGGTTAGTCTGTCTTCGGGTTACCATCCGCAGAGCAATGGTCAGTCTGAGCGGGCCAACCAGGATTTGGAGAGAACGTTGCGATGTTTGGTCTCCAAGAATCCTTCTTCCTGGAGTGAGCAACTCTCTATGGTTGAGTACGCTTATAACTCGCTACCAGTGTCATCCACGGGCCTCTCTCCATTTGAATGTAGTTTAGGTTACCAGCCACCTATTTTTCCTAGTCTGGAATCTGAAGTCGCGGTCCCCTCTGCTCACGCATTTGTCCAGAGGTGCCACCGCACGTGGACCAGAGCTCGTGAGACTCTGCCCCAAGTGAGGGTGCATACCAAGGCCAAAGCCGATTGCCACCGGTCTAAGCCTCCCATATACGTCGTGGGTCAAAAAAATTTGGCTTTCTACTAATAACATTCCTCTCCGTTCCATTTCTAATAAATTAGCTCCCAAATTTATTGGCCTGTTCCCTGTCACCAAGATCATTAGTCCGGTGACAGTCTGCCTCAAACTACCTCCGGCGTACAGGAGGATTCATCCCGCCTTCCATGTGTCCAAAATTAAACCTTTTATTCACGAATTAACCCTGATTGTTTCATGTGGGCGTCTCCGTTGATTGTTCATCTGCACCAGCTGTTACTCATTACCCGATCCCTACTTATTGCCCTGTCTTTCGTCTTGTGTTTGTCAGAGCGTTGTATAAAGTCTCCCGTTCGTTTGCCTGGTTTCTCGTTCCTGTTTCTGTGTTTTCATCATCGCTGTTCGTCTGACCCCTGGAACCCCGTCCACACTTCACCACGGGATGCAACTACTCACCACCACGGATTGCTCATCTCAGGCCTGTGTCATGCTCTCCTGCTGCCTCACCTCACTGCCACTTCCTGGATCACCGTCAGTCATCGCTGCGACCACCTGTTGTTTCCACCTGGATTTACTGTGTACCTAACTTCAATAAACATTCTTGTTTCAAGCTTGCACTTGCTTCCTCACCTTTTGTTACCATTACAATACAATGTACAATAGGAAGTGATCATTTTCCTATTTGCAGTAAAGTTGGAGTAGATATAGAAAAAAGAGTGGGGGAAAGAATGCTTAGGTGGAGGTTCAAGTTAGCGGACTGGGATACGTATAAGGAGTTATGTGAAAGAAAAATGAAGGAAATAAGTAAATGTAAAGAAGATGTTGATAATAATGTTTTAATAATGAAATATGCAAAGTTCTTCAGAGTACAGCTGAAGAAGTAAGAGGAAGGCAGGCAGCAGGAGGAAAGCTATGCCATGGTGGAATGAGGAATGTGATGAGGCAATAAAAAGGAGAAATAAAGCACTCAAGAGGGTAAGAAGGTCACTTAACATTAACGATTTAGTTAGTTATAAAAGGGCACAAGCTATAGTGAGAAGAGTTATTCGGACGTCTAAAAGAAATTATTGGAGGGAATTTTGTAATAGAATAGGGGAAGACATTGAAATAAGTGAGTTATGGAATATGATACGAAAGATGGGCGGGATACAAAGAGATTACAACATACCTGTATTAGAATATAATAATAGACAAATTATATCTGAAAGCGGTAAAGCAGAGGTGTTTGCAGAAACATTCGTTAACCCTCTGGAGTCTAAGGGTATTTTTGGGGCCTGGAGAAGTTTTGTCATGCCCTGACTTTTGTGCTTTTTTCAGTTTCTTTATAAATATCTAAATAGCTAAAGTCTAATCTCACTGTAATCAGCACAAACTGGGCTATAATAATATGTGAGCAGCATGTATGTACATGATTGTGTTTTTGAGAAAAAAAAATGTATGCGTGGTTAGTGAAAAACTAAAAATGTTAAATCACTTGAATAAGGCAATAAAACACATACAGAAAATTGGTTCCGGGGACTTTTGAGAACTGGAGCTTGTAGCCTAGAATTTTTTTTTTCTAAATGATGTGAAAATTATCTTGTTTACTCACTTACAGAAAACAATATATTGATTTAAATTTTCTAAGACACTTTTTGTTGGTAAAAGTCATATGCGAGTAGGCGTCAACTATCATGAATTCACACCTGAGAAGACAAAGGCCTGCATAATGAGCTGCATAATGAGCCATTCAGTCAGCTGTGTCACTGAGAGGGATGAGTTACAGATGGTAGACAACCAAAATGAGTACTACCGCCAGTAGTAGTCCAGCATTTAGCAATAATTATTATTAATTCTGTTATTATTCTTGATTTTTCAAACTGCTAACACTTTGCATTTTTGAATTATGCCTTTACTGTGTGACCAAAAATTTTGTATTTTCTGTTTCAGCTGTTTGATCGTGCTGGTGCCTCATGCACATTCATTGGAAACACATTCACCATGCCATTCGGCGCGAGCAGCGGTCCACTTTGGCATATTTTTGCTAATTATGAATTTTTTTTTTTTTTTCGTTGATACTGAAACATGCGTGAACTACAAAGCCTATTTTACCTAATGAATAATAGTTAAGCTTGAAATAGGCAACATCACGAATATGGAAACGTTTGGATTTCTCCCGAATGAGAGCCCAACCTTACATTATGGTTCGCTTTAAATTATTATTCATTTATTTTTTTGTTTGTTTATAGCTAAGCCTATATTATTATATACTGCAATTTTATTTATCCATTAGAATAAAATATTTTTAATTCTTGTTCTTTTCTGATAAATTTGTTAAATTTAAAGGATTTGTTGTAAAGTGAAGGGAACTAAAAATATCCTGTTGGCACATTATAACATTATTAGGCCAGCCGTTATTATTTCTGAATGTAATAAAATGCAACTTATACATTACTTATATATTTTTTTTTTCCTCTCACAAACTTAATTTATTTTTTAGCCTGTTTAAAAATAAATAAATAAATAAATAAAAAAATGCAGCAAACGAAAATAGGCGATTAATCGGTTAAAATTTGTTACTGTGGGTTAACAGTAATTATAATTATTATATACTTAGGAACAGAGTCTGGGTCTAATCTAGGCTATCCAGGGTTTTTTATTTTATTATTTTCATTGCATCTGAAAATGACTTTGTGCAGCACATTCACTTCGCACGCTCAACCTGCCTCGCGCGTTGCTCAGCTGTGGACGATTTCAAAATGTTTAATATAAAGGTTGATGTCCCATTTTATACAGGAATTGTTAATTTAAAAAAAAAATCGATTTATATTGTTAGTCTAAATGAACTTGTTAACAATATAATTAGAACTATTTAACATGCACTGTGACATTTTTTTACCCTTTTTAACTTATAAACTCCTTGAGATTTTAAAGTCAGTTTAATAGTATTGAAGTTCAAGTTAAAAAAAAAGGATTAATATGCAAAATGTCAATATTCTCATATATTAGGCCTATATTTTAATTTATATTTTAAAATTCCTTTAATAAAACAACATGCATTTTTGTTATTCGTTACCTGTCCTTTATTTTGACAAACGACTTCTTGGGAAAATATATTTGTCTGTACACTGATTAAGAAATTGTTGCGTGTTTTATAAATTATTTTCTTTATTTTAGTAAAACGTGAGGCACTGTATAATTTCGTTCCCATTATCTAGGCCTAATTAAAACAAGAAACGAATAAATTAAACCTGCACGATTTAGCTAAATCATTGAAAGTCTAAAGAATGGACGGATTAATAAAACGTTCTCATTTTTAAACTCAAGTTCTCTCATTATAATCAACAAAATACACCCGATGTAAATAAGAGCTTCATTAATTGACAACTTCAGTGATTTTAAAGGGAGCCTTCTTTACTTGCTTTCATATAATTTAAGTTAAAAAAAAAAAATTGCAGCCGCATTTAAATGCAGGTGTGTAAATTTGTCTGCTTGCAAGATTTGCGCAGCGCGAGTGATGCTGAGTGCACGCGCAGCATTTATTCTTATTTGTTTTATCTTCATTACAAATCGTGTTTGTTTTTATTTTGGATAATTGCATGTGAAAAAATAATTTACGTTGTGATGCATATGCAAAATGTGAATTATTATTATTCATATTCAAGTGTTTGTGCGAAAATTATTAATGTGCATGCAGGACAGGGAGGCGCCCTCTAGATCACTTGAATTTTTTCCTGATAATGAATTAACTTTAAAATTGTGGTGTCTCACATACATGAGAAATATATCAGCAGAAAGCTTGAAATGTCTTTTAAACGAATCAATTCAGAATGAAAGCATTATGTAATCTGTGAAGGTTGTATTTCTCTTTAAATGCGAGTCCATGTGGATAAAGTCAGCACTGTGAATTCCATCTTGCAGCCGACAAGAAAAAAAAAAGAAAACAATATAAATAATTAAAATGTCTCCTTTTTTTACAATTATTGGGCTACTTCTGCCTGTGCTTTGTGGCAAACTTAATGCATGTGCTTGAGCGCAGAATATATTAAGGCTCATTATGGATTATAGATGTAAATTTAATATAAACCATGCGATTAGTTGAATAATGACAAATGAACAGCTAGTAACTAGAAAAAATCTTACGTGGGGGGCAGACCTATTAAATTCCCTCTACACATCTCTGTTAAAGCTTTTAAAGCATTTTATACGCGTTTGCATAAATTCTTCTTTCAGAACGGTCTGTAATGGAGAGATGCTTTAACACTGTTTTTTCCTCTGAAACACAAAAACGAAAATTGAAATAAAATTGATATTTTATGTTTTGAGAATGGCCAACCCTTCTCTGCAGATATTGTTGCTTCTCGTTTGTACATTGTAAATAGGCTACAAAAAAAAAAAGAAAAAAAAAAATAATAATAGTGTTCCTGTAGCTCAAGTGGTAGAGCATTGCGTTAGCAAGCGCAAGGTTGGGGGTTCGATCCCCGGGAACACATGATAGGTTAAAATTGATAGCCTGAATGCACTGTTTGGATAAAAGCGTCTGCTAAATGCATAAATTTAATTTAATAATAATAATAATGTCTCCAAAAACTCCAAAAATGTTTTTGTCATGTCTGTAACGCATGTGTATTTCCAAATCTAAAAAAGCCTATAGACTGATGTCTGGACTCTGTTTGGGATTTAGAAAAACATAAAGAGATGGTTCAATATATTGGTAATGAAAAGGCTACATTCTGTGAGAATTTATATTTCATAGTCTAAAAAAATATTGTTTAGACGAAACAAAATAAAATTAACGCAACAGTTTGCGAATTTATTTATTTTATTTTATTTATTTATTTATTTGAGTTAAGGCAACTACCTCTGAAATTAAGTTATAATAACCAATAAACTATATTGCGCTATACAGTAGTCAACATTTGAAGTGGATCAAAACCTTTCTTCAAAGTTGCCCTAAAACCAAAATGACGAGGCAATCGTTCTATCTAAACCTGTTCTGCAAGTTTGATACCCTCATAAGACACTGTGCATATGAAAGACCAAGAGATTCACACCTTCACGACCCCCACAAGTTATACAGACCTACCCCCCAACCCCCTCCAGCTGAACTGAATTCAGTCTGTTTGTTGGCTGTGAGGAACGGTGTGCTCTCATGTTACTGGGGTGAAACATGCCTGTACTCACAGCAGACCTACTCTTTTTATTCATTATTTTCCCGCAGCCCATATTATTATTATCACTAGACCAGAATAATAACAAATTATCCATTGATAATTAATCATTATTTTACGAAAATAATTTTTATATGTGAACGTAGCGTTTGCGGAAGGCTTTAAGACCAAGCGGAGTCCTCCATCAGCTGCTCCCGCTTCACAGCGCGCGGGACTCGCGCTAACTGCACCCAGCTTCAAAGTCCGCAAGTTTTGATTTAACTAAATCAATTTGAGCGAATATAACTTACTGATCATGAGCCCAACATTTAGCAAGACAGAAAAAACATTCAGTCTACATGGAGGAAGACGTATTTCATTGTAAGTTAATGCTGTTAGAGAGAGAGAGAGAGAGAGAGAGAGAGAGAGAGAAATAAAAAAAAAACCGTGTTGGCTATTCCTAAACTTGGACCTCATTATATTGAAGTACACATCCAAACACCAGAAGCAACCTACACTCTCTCAGTGTTCTTTCATTGAAAAGTATGTTTTTTGTTTATTCACAGGCAATATGGTTGAAATAATATTTTAGTTCAAAACTTTAAGTGCCATTGTTTAAAAAAAATGCTTTTATGTAACGTTTCATAGACCTTCAGTTGTTATGCTTTAAAATCCCATACCATTTGTAATTTCACAGTATTTTCACCTCCTAAATCACTAACCTTTAAAGTCACAATTCTATAATGGTCAAATTTACTCAGGCCGATGGCACTTTTAATGACATTATTTTTTTTATTTTATTTATTTATTATTTATTTTTATTTTTTTAAATAATTGTAGCCTACATAAATAGGTGAAGCAAAACAAATATGAATAATATTTGGATCGTCCCTTATTTTTTCCCTTATTTTCTTAAAGAATAAACACAAGAATAAACATGATAACATATTATTAATTCATAGAAATAATTTAAGCAATTAAAACCTGATAACATATTATTAATTCATAGAAATAATTTAAGCAATTAAAACCTGATAAGATATTATCAATTCATAGAAGTAATTTAAGCAATTAAAACCTTTTTTTTTAAACTTGAACTTTAATACTATTAAACTGACTTTAAAATCTCAAGGAGTTTATAAGTTAAAAAGGGTAAAATGTCACAGTCCATGTTAAATAGTTCTAATTATATTGTTAACAAGTTCATTTAGACTAACAATATAATTCGTTTTTTTTTTTTTTTAAATGAACAATTACTGTATAAAATGGGACATCAACCTTTATATCAAACATTTTGAAATCGTCCACAGCTGAGCAATGCGCGAGGCAGGTTGAGCGTGCGAAGTGAATGTGCTGCACAAAGTCATTTTCAGATGCAATGAAAATAAATTAAAATAAAAAACCCTGGATAGCCTAGATAAGGCCCAGACTCTGTTCCTAGGTATATAATAATTATAATTACTGTTAACCCACAGTAACAAATTTTAATGTATAAAATGCTTTAAAAGCTTTAACAGCGATGTCTAGAGGGTATTTAATAGGTCTGCCCCCCATGTAAGATTTTTCTAGTTACTAGTCCCTTCATTTGTCATTATTCAACTAATCAGAGGTTTATATTAAAATTACAACTATAATCCATAATGAACCTTAATATATTCTGCGCTCAAGCACATGCATTAAGTTTGCCACAAAGCACAGGCAGAAGTAGCCCAATAATTGTAAAAAAAATGAGACATTTTAATTATTTATTAATAAACAAATGTTTTCTTGTCGGCTGCAAGATGAAATTCACAGTGCTGCCTTTATCCACATGGACTCACCTTTAAAGAGAAATACAACCTTCACAGATTACATAATGCTTTCGTTTTGAATTGATTCGTTTGAAAGACATTTCAAGCTTTCTGTAGATATATTTCTCATGTATGTCAGACACCACAATTTTAAGTTAATTCATTATGAGGAAAAATTTCAAGTGATCTAGAGGGCGCCTCCCTGTCCTCCATGCGCATTAATAATTTTCGCACAAACACTTGAATATGAATAATAATTCACAGTTTGCATATGCATTACAACGTAAATTATTTTTAACATGCAATTATCCAAAATAAAACCAAACAAGATTTGTAATGAAGATAAAACAAATAAGAATAAATGCTGCGCGTGCACTCAGCATGACTCGGGCCACGCAAATCTTGCACGCAGATAAATTTACACACCTGCATTTAAATGCGGCTGCAATTTTATTTTTTTACTTAAATTATATGAAAGCAAGTAAAGAAGGCTCCTTTTAAAATCACTGAAGTTGTCAATTAATGAAGCTCTTATTTACATTGTGTGTATTTTGTTGATTATAATGAGAGAACTTGAGTTTAAACATAAGAACGTTCTATTAATCCGTCCATTCTTTAGACTTTCAATGATTTAGCTAAATTGTGCAGGTTTAATTTATTCGTTTCTTGTTTTAATTAGGCCTGAATAATGGGAACGAAATTATACAGTGCCTAACGTTTTACTAAAATAAAGAAAATAATTTATAAAACACGCAACAATTTCTTAATCAGTGTACAGACAAATATATTTTCCCAAGAAGTTGTTTGTCAAAATAAAGGACAGGTAACGAATAACACAAATGCATGTTGTTTTATTAAAGGAATTTTAAAATATAAATTAAAATATAGGCCTAATATATGAGAATATCGACATTTTGCATATAAATCCATGTAGCCAAGCTCATTAAAATAGGCTACCACTTTTAATGCTCTGATGCAAAGTAAACCACAATTTATTTTAAATAATATAACACATAATTCATATTATATAAATAATACTGCACACCTATTAAATGTGTCAAATCTAAAATATGGTGTAATACTTTGTAGCTTAGAGAAAATATAAGCATAGGCACAGGCTTGACATTTATCCTGCTTGAATTCGTTCTAAGAAATGCACATAACTTCATAATTACCAAACTTTCATCTGTGAATATTAAATATTTTAACCATAGTGTTTTTCTTTCATTTTCCCTGACTGCAGCCTTCAAATGTAACACATCAGCGAGGCAAAGCTGTCGTCTATTTGCGAAAATGTGCTTTGATGCGCTTGTTTGAAAACTTGTGATTAAAGCGCCACTCAGCGGTCAAGATGTGAATGTGCTTTTTGGAAGACGCCGGGGGGGGTGTGAGAGGGGGTGTAGGTGTAGTTTTTTGTGTGTACATATTGTGTAAGAGAGAGTGTGTGAGGAAAATAAATGTATATAATTTTATTGTTTGTAGTTTATTTAGAATATATTTAATTATCCCCACAACATAATTTAATATTCACTTGTGAGTGCAGTTAAACAGTTTATTAGGAACAATCAAAGCTGACTTTCAAACTGAATTTTTTTGCATCATTACTCCAGTCACACAATCCTTCAGAAATCCTTTTAACAATCTTATTTTTCTAAAAAAAAAAAAAAAAAAAACAGTTATTGTTATTATTATTATCATTATTATTATTATTATTATTATTATTATTATTATTATTATTATTAATGTTGAAAAGAGCTGAGAATATTTTTTTTTCAGCTTTTTAGGGGGGATAAATTGAAAGAACAGCAATGATTGTTACATTTGTTACAGTTACATTTATTGTTACATTTATATTATTTACATCAAGCTTTTGAATGGCATAGTAGTGTATATTGTTATTGAAACGTAATAATATTTCACTTGATTATACATTTAGTCAGGAATTATAGTTTGGAAAAAGTGAAAACTAGTACAAGTATATAAATAAATAAAAAGAGACTAACTCATGTTTATGATCTCTGCTGGATAAAGTGCTTCTTTTTTTCTGAGGAAATCCAAATCCTCAACCACATCCCATCTTTTTGGGGTGAATAATGTCTTATTCCTCTCATCGCGAAGCAAACAGTAAAATAAAAAAAACTTGAAGAACAATCTCGCTGCGTTGTCTTCTGTTGCGTGGGCGTATTCAAAAGCCGTGCGCTTCAGTGAAACATTTGAATCTCAAAAGCGCGCTCGGCGCGGCGGGGGCGTGGTCGCATTAGAAGATAATGAAGGGAGACGTGAAAAACGGACATCGCGTTGTTTTCATATGGATTACTTTATCACAGAATATTTGTTTTCGGCAGCACTTGTTTAGTTTAAAAGTAGACATGCCAGCCTTTATATAGATATCTCTCTCATGTCTCTGTGCTGAGTATTCACTGAGTTACAGTTCATTTTAATGACGCGTTTGTAACTGAAGATCAGCTCAGACAAAGGCTGCAGACAGCACTCCTTGTTTGTTACCTTTATTTTATAAGTGCACAAAGTTTTGTTGTTATTATGTCTGTATACAAAAAAAAAAGTAGACCCTTTACAGATTCGATTGATGTATTGCTCTTATCTGTACGATCAAAACTGAAATTGTAATTTAAGTCCTTTTCGGGGTTATCAGGAGAAAATGCCCCAAAACGCGTATACGCGTTAATCGACTTATGAGGGTTAAAGTTCATAGTAATTCAAATTTATCAGAGGATGTGAAGAAAGCTAGGGACCAGATACTAAGTAAATATCCTCATTTATTGGAGGAAAAAGGACTTTCGGGTAGTACGTTGGATTCAGAATTTACCTTGTATGAAGTGAAAAAAGCGCTTGCAGGGGTTAAGCAAACATCTCCAGGCAGAGATGACATTTGTTATGAGATGGTAAAACATTTATCAGAGACAGCATTAGAGCCAATTTTGGGGTTTTTAATAAGGTTTGGGAGTCAGGACAGTTACCAAATGACTGGAAGCATGGGGTCATAGTGCCAATTCCAAAACCAGGCAAGGATCATACATAGCCAAATAACTATATACTTATAGCTTTAACATCTAATTTATGCAAAATAATGGGAGCGTATGGTTATGAGTAGACTAGTGTATGTCATTGAAAGGGATAATATTTTATGATCTCTCAGATCATTATTTAGTTTATATCTCAGATCATTATTTAGTTTTGTGCAAACTTCATATAGCTAAAACTGTACATTCTACTTCTTGTTACAAGTATGGTAGAACCATCACTTCTACCATAAAAGACTGCTTTGTAAGTAATCTTCCTGATGTATCCCAATTCCTTAGCATATTCAAAACCTCAGAACAACTTGATGATGTAACAGAAACTATGGACTCTCTCTTTTCTAGTATTTTAAATACAGTTGCTCCTTTATGCTTAAGGAAGGTTAAGGAAAACAGTCTGACACCGTGGTATAATGAGCACACTCACACCCTAAAGAGAGCAGCCTCGGAAAATGGAGCGCAGCTGGAGGAAAACAAAACTAGAGGTATTTCGTATTGCTTGGAGGGAAAGTAACCTATCTTACAGAAAAGCATTAAAAACTGCTAAATCTGATTACTTTTCATCTCTTTTAGAAGAAAATAGACATAACCCCAGGTTTTATTATTTATTTATTCAATACATTAACGAAAAATAAAGCATCAACAAGTGTTGACATTTCCCAACATCACAGCAGTAATGACTTTATGAACTACTTTACTTCTAAAGTCGATACTATTAGAGATAAAATTGTAACCAAGCAGCCAACAGCTACAGTATCACATCAGACAGTGCACTATAGATCCCCCGAGGAACAGTTCCACTCATTCTCTACTATAGGAGAGGAAGAATTGTATAAACTTGTTAAATCATCTAAACCAACAACATGTATGTTAGACCCTATTCCATCTAAGCTCCTAAAAGAGGTGCTTCCAGAAGTCATAGATCCTCTTCTGACTATTATAAATTCCTCATTGTTATTAGGATATGTCCCCAAAACCTTCAAACTTGCTGTTATTAAGCCTCTCATCAAAAAACCACAACTTGACCCCAAAGAACTAGTTAATTATAGACCGATCTCGAATCTCCCTTTTCTTTCCAAGATACTAGAAAAGGTAGTATCCTCACAATTATATTCCTTCTTAGAGAAAAATGGCATCTGTGAGGGTTTGCAGTCAGGATTTAGACCGTATCATAGTACTGAGACTGCTCTCCTTAGAGTTACAAATGACCTGCTCTTATCATCTGATCGTGGTTGTATCTCTCTATTAGTGCTATTGGATCTTTGTGCTGCGTTCGACACTATTGACCACACTATTGTTTTCCATAGGCTAGAACACTTTGTTGGCATTAATGGAAGTGCATTAGCATGGCTTAAATCGTACTTATATGACCGCCATCAATACGTAGCAGTGAATGAAGAGGTATCATATCGTTCACAAGTGCAGTATGGAGTACCTCAGGGCTCAGTACTAGGGCCGTTACTCTTCACGCTTTACATGTTACCCTTGGGAAGTATCATAAGGAAACACGGTATTAGCTTTCACTGTTATGTTGATGATACTTAGCTCTATATTTCTTCTCGGCCCGGCGAAACATACCAATTTAGAAAAATTACGGAATGCATAGTCGATATATAAAAAACTGGATGACGAGTAATTTCTTACTGCTAAATTCTGAAAAAACAGAGGTGTTAACTATAGGACCTAAAAGCTCTGCATGTAATGACCTAGAACGCTGTCTAAGATTTGATCTAACTGTATTGCTCTACTGGGTGGTTGTTCTGCATGCTTAGTAAACAAACACCAGTTCGTCCAAAATGCAGCAGCTAGAGTTCTTACTAGAACCAGGAAGTATGATCATATTAGCCCGGTCCTGTCCAACACTGCACTGGCTCCCTATCAAACATCATACAGATTTTAAAATCTTGCTTATTACTTATAAAGCCCTGAATGGTTTAGCACCTCAGTATTTGAATGAGCTCTTGTTACATTATATTCCTCCACGTCTGCTGCGTTCTCAAAACTCTGGCAATTTGATAATACCTAGAATATCAAAGTCAACTTCGGGCGCCAGATCCTTCTCCTATTTAGCGCCCAAACTCTGGAATAACCTACCTACCTAACATTGTTCGGGAGGCAGACACACTCTTGCAGTTTAAATCTAGATTAAAGACCTATCTCTTTAACCTGGCTTACACATAACATACTAATACACTTCTAATATCCAAATCCGTTAAAGGATTTTTAGGCTGCATTAATTAGGTAAACCGGAACCGGGAATACTTCCCATAACACCCGATGTACTTGCTACATCGTTAGAAGAATGGCATCTACGCTCATATTAGTCTGTTTCTCTCTTATTCCGAGGTCACCGTAGCCACCAGATCCAGTCTGTTTCCAAGTCAGAGGGTCACTGCAGTCACCCGGATCCAGTATGTATCCAGCCCAGCTGGGTGGATCAGCACCTAGAAAGGACCTCTACAGCCCTGAAAGACAGCGGAGACCAGGACAACTAGAGCCCCAGAGACAGATCCCCTGTAAAGACCTTGTCTCAGACGACAACGGGACAAGAACATAGGAAACAGATGATTCTTCTGCACAATCTGACTTTGCTGCAGCCTGGAATTGAACTGCTGGTTTCGTCTGGTCAGAGGAGAACTGGCCCCCCGACTGAGCCTGGTTTCTCCCAAGGTTTTTTCTCCATTCTGTCACCGATGGAGTTTTTGGTTCCTTGCCGCTGTCGCCTCTGGCTTGCTTAGTTGGGGATACTTCATTTACAGCAATATCGTTGACTTGATTGCAAATAATTGCACAGATACTATTTAAACTGAACTGAGCTGCATGATGACATCACTGAATTCAATGATGAACTGCCTTTAACTGTCATTTTGCATTATTGACACACTGTTTTCCTAATTAATGTTGTTCAGTTGCTTTGACGCAATCTTTTTTGTTTAAATCGCTATATAAATAAAGGTGACTTGACTTGACTTGAGCTAAATTGACCTGTTTACCTTACAATGGTCATTGTTGGTTTAATTAACTCTTTTGAATGCCTATGCACCAAACGAAGATTGTCCACAATTTTTCAAAAAGCTTGCACATTTTGTAGCAGATCATGGGGAAGGCTTTTTTTTAATGGGTGGGGATTTAAATTGCGTACTGAATAATGGAATAGATAAATTACCATCATCCTCAAAACCTCAAAGCAGAATGTCGAAAAGTCTAATGAATATGATGAAGGAATTAGGATTGATAGATGCTTGGCGCCACCTTCATCCAAAAGAGAGAGACTTCACCTTTATGTCACAAGTGCATGGAAGCTATTCACGGTTGGATCATTTTTTGGTGTCCAAAAAGGACACATACCGAGTTAAAAACTGTGCTATTGAGTCAATAACCATCTCAGATCATAGCCCAGTACAAATGACACTTGATTTGGGATTGGGGTCGGGTATGAAGTATTGAAGAATTAATGTCTCATTATTGACAGATGTTAATATAAGAGAGGAAATAGGGTCAGCGATAATGGAATATTTGCTTTAAACGACAATGGAATGGTCTCACCTACAGTTTTATGGGATGCAGGAAAAGCCACAATAAGGGGGAAAATAATATCTATAGGATCAAAGATAAAGAAAGGCAGACTTAGAAAACAAGTAGAATTAGAAACTGAAATCAAGAGATTAGAAAATGAACATAAACGAAGCGGAAAACAAGAAGTTTTTAATAAACTTAAAGAGAATAGAGCCAAGTTAGATGAGATTCTGACCTATAAGGCAGAGGGTGCCCTTAGGTTTATTGATAGAAAATACCATGAATTGGCAAACAAGGCTAGCAGGTTATTATCATTTCAACTACAGAAAGCACAAGCTAGTCGAGCAGTTCCTAAAATTAAACAACTTCATTCCAACGATGTTGAAACTAGTCCAAAAGCAGTAGTAAATACCTTTGCCAGATACTATGAACAACTATATAAGGGTCGACATCAAGAATCGAAAGAAGAAAAAATACATGATTTCTTTAAAAATCTTAAATTGGACAAGCTGACGGCGGATGAAGCCTCTGCGTTAGTAGAGCCAATTAGAGAAGAGGAGGTGAAAGAAACAATTATCAAATTAAAAAATAACAAAATGCCAGGAATAGACAGGTTCGCAGGAGTGTTTGTTGATGACCTCACTCCAGTACTATGTAAGTTATATAATTATGTGTTAAATTCAGGGAACCCCCAGAGTCATGGTCTGAGGCTATCATCACAGTCCTACATAAGGAAGGAAAAGATCTGTTGCAGTGTTCTAGTTATCATCCTATTAGCCTCCTGTGTGTGGATTATAAAATATTAACATCTATTTTAGCAACTAGAGTACAAAAATATATTAGGAAATTAGTAAAAGCAGATCAGACGGGGTTCATCTCAGGTTGCCAAGGGACAAATAATATAAGGAGAGCATTAAACCTGCAGTCACTCATGGCAAAGGGGACTCCAATGTCAATGCCTCTCAGCTTAAATGCTGAGAAAGCATTTGATCAGGTAGATTGGCAATTTTTAGAACAAACATTAACTGAGATGGGCTTCAGTGAAAAATTTACCTTCTGGTTTCGGCTGTTGTACAAGAATCCCAAATCAAAAATTAGAGTTAACGGACATTGCTCTGACTTTTTTGATATAGAGAGGGGTGTAAGACAGGGTGATTCTCTCTCACCCATTCTCATTGCTCTCAGTATCGAGCCTCTAACGGAGGCAATACGACAGGATGTCCAGATTGAGGGAGTTGAGGATGGGGGGGTGGAGTTCATAAAATTTCCCTTTTCGCTGACGATATCCTACTCTTTATAAGACATCCCCTTACTTCAATACCTCGACTAATGCAATGCTTAAAATATTATGGAGATATTACTGGATACAAATAATCAAAATAAATCAGAGGAAATGATGATATCAGGAATATGGCCCAAACAACTAAATGAGATGGTGTCATTTCACTGGTCTAAACAAGGATTTTTTTACACCTGAAACTACAAGACTTTTCGAGGCAAACTATAATAAGCTGATTAATCAAATAAGGAGGGATCTAGTTCGTTGGGAAGTTCTTCCTTTATCTCTGTTTGGCAGAGTTGAGACCGTAAGGATGAACTTGCTCCCACGTTTCCTATTTTTATTCCAGTCGTTGCCCATAAGAGTTCCAATTTCCGCTTTTAATATGTTAAACAAATTAATTTCTCAATTTATATGGCAACACAAAAGACCCAGAATTAAACTTAAAATACTTCATTTGGCTAAAGATAAAGGCGGTTTGGCTCTGCCAAATATAAAATTTTATTATTGGGCAGCTCAACTAGCAGCAGTTGTGACTTGGATCAGGGGAGATGAGGAAGCAAAGTGGACCCAGATAGAGCAAGGGGGAGTTAAGGGTGCACAACTGTCTGCCCTACCCTTTATGGATCTAAAATATGTAAAGAAAATGAAGATTGAAAATGAATGGATAAAACATACAATAAAGGTATGGGCAGAAGTAAAGAAAATGCTTAATGATGTGGGAACAATTTCTAGAGCTATGCCCATAGTGGGAATGTAGATTTTCCTCCTTCAATGTGTGACCATGGGTTTAGGGAGATGGGCAGTTAAAGGCCTCTTTGTTTTTAATCAGCTCTTTGAAGAAACACACTTAAAGTCTTTTACACAACTTCAGGAACAATTCGATCTTCCCTCAAGTAATTTTTATAGATATTTGCAAATTAGCCATTACATTACAAACCATAAGGAAAAAGAAAGAATTGGCAAAATCCCAAATGGCATAGAACAATATTTTATCACGATTTGAGAAAAACACCTCCCTGTTGGTAAACATGTTTCTCATCTTTATAAAATATTGTTAGCAGACATGGATGGAAACACTTATAATATTAAGGAAAAGTGGGAAATAGAAGCTAATATAGTAATAGAGGATGAGTTATGGGATAAACTCTGTTATAGGTGCCATAAGGGGAATTAAAAGTCAACAGTGGAAGGAATTTGACTGGAAAATTTAAAATACGTTATTTTCATACTCCTCTGGGTTATCTCAAATTTGTAAAAGACCCCTCTGCGGCTTTATGCTGGGAGACAATGTGGTTAAAACAGGTTACCATAAACATATATTTTGGGACTGTCGCCGGTAATCCTTGAGTATTGGAAAAATATTAAAGAAGAGATGGAGAAAATTGTAAAAAGAGAAGTTCCCTCAAATGTACAGATTTTCTTACTGGGTGTTATATCAGTTGATGTTTTCAATGCAGACCAAAGATATATTTTACGTGTATTACTACTAATTGCCAAAAAAAAAAAATGTTTGTGAAATCACCAACTGTAACTGTATGGAAACAGAGACTAAAACAGATTTACATGATGGAAAAAATTACCGCATCATTACAATTGAAAACTGACCTTTTTAATCAGAGATGGCATATGTTTAAAGAATATTTAAAATATAAATTAAAGGGGGAAAGAAAAAAAAGGGGGAAAGAAAGAAAAGAAAAGAGAGAAAAATAGTTTATATATATCATTATATGGCTATATATCATTGTATCATGTTTGTTTAGATGGTGAAACATTGCAGCAATATATATATATATATATATTATATATATATATATATATATATAGAATATTTATTTATTATTATTATTAATATTATTTCCATTTGTATTGTTATTTTATCACTTGTCTCGGATAATGTTTTTTGTGTTTTGTTCTGTGAAAATATAAATAAAAAGTTCTAAAAAAAATAATTTGTTGGCGTCAGAACTGAGATTCCCACCGTTGCTTTGGTGGTGCTGGACATTAAGTCCCACACCCAAACTTTGGTTCTAGTCGGAACAAACACTCTGGATATTTTGTATGAAGAACATCTGAAACTAAGATCCTTCCCTTTCCTTCCAGATTTGTATGGTTATAGGGCTGTCCTATACACTCTTGAGCTATGGCACAAACGCTGTGAAACTGGTATTCTTGGTCATGTCAGACTGAAGAGTCGGACACCTGAAGTCTTGACCGCTGGTCAAACAGTTGTCTTGGAGGGTGCCGTTCATGTATTGGAAACTCCAGTTGACAAATGGGTTGTGGTGGAACACCCGACTGTATCGTCCTTACCAGGGGGAGTTGTAGTGAAGTGTTGTTTACTTACCCTTCCTCCTGAGAAGTCAGGATGTCTTCCTGTGGTCCTCACTAATGAGGCCGATCATGATGTGATAATCCCACAAAGGTGCATCATTGCTGAAATGCATGCGATGGAGTCCGTGCTTTCATCTACAGAGCCGTATCCAAGTCTGACTCGCAGAGCAGTTGAACCTGAGATGAGTAAAGAGTCAAAGGTGACTTTGAACTTTGGTAATTCGCCATTGTCACAAGAGTGGAAAGATCGGATTACCAGGCAGTTTAATGAAATGCCTGAGGTCTTTGCCCACCATGAACTAGACTTTGGATGGACTCAGAAAGTAAAGCACCGTATCAAGCTAAATAACGAGACCCATTTAAGCAGAGAGCACGACCCATTCATCCGCAAGATTTTGAAGCTGTGCACAAACATCTTCAAGAGCTTCTGTCGAGCGGTATTATCCGTGAATCAGAGTCTCCTTTTTCTTCACCCATAGTGGTGGTTAGGAAGAAGAACGGCGATGTCCGACTTTGTATTGATTACAGGAAGTTGAATCTGCAAACGATAAAGGATGCATATGCCTTGCCTAACTTGGAAGAGACATTTGCAGCTCTGAATGGTTCAAAATGGTTCACCGTGCTTGACTTAAAGTCGGGATATTATCAAATTGAGGTAGAGGAAGCCGATAAACCCAAAACCGCTTTCGTTTGTCCCTTAGGATTTTGGGAATTCAACAGGATGCCTCAAGGAGTAACCAACGCACCGAGTACCTTCCAACGGTTAATGGAGAAGTGCATGGGGGATATCAACTTGAAGGAAGTACTCGTGTTTCTAGACGACTTGATTGTATTTTCCAAGACCCTGGAGGAACACGAAAGGCGTTTACTGCAAGTGCTTACTCGTTTGAGGGAATACGGATTGAAGCTGTCACCAGAGAAGTGTCGGTTTTTCCAAACTTCTGTGAAGTACTTGGGTCACATTGTGTCCGAGCGTGGAGTAGAAACTGATCCCGAGAAGATAGAGGCCCATAAAGACCTGGCCACATCCTAAAACCCTTAAAGAGTTATGGTCATTTTTAGGGTTTTCTGGTTACTACCAGAGTAAAGGCCAGGCAAGGCAAGGCCAAGGCAAGTTTATTTATATAGCACATTTCGTACACAATGGTAATTCAAAGTGCTTTACATTAAAGTAATCATGAAGAAAAATAATAACAAAAATTAAACAAGCAATTTTAAAAACATAAAACAAGCAAAATTTAAAACATTGGAAATGATTCAAAATTGACTTATTTAAAATGAATTTAAAACAGTTGAAAATAGAAAATGATTTCACATAAAGGACTATTCCCAGATTGTGAAGCCCTTGAATGAATTGACCTCTGGATATCCTCCGTTGAGAAAAGGTGTCAAAAAGTTTGGTAAAGAAGATCAGTACCGCAATCCTAAAGAGCCATTTGGTGGTCGTTGGACCCCTTCTTGTCAAACAGCGTTTGAAACATTGATCATCAAGCTTTCTACTGCTCCTGTCTTGGGTTTCGCTAACCCTAAGCTTCCTTACATTCTTCATACAGATGCTAGCACCTCAGGATTGGGGGCTGCGCTGTATCAGGAGCAGGATGGGCAGCAACGAGTCATTGCTTTTGCCAGCAGGGGGCTATCCCGGAGTGAATCTCGTTACCCAGCGCACAAACTTGAATTCTTAGCGCTCAAGTGGGCGGTAACAGAGAAATTCCATGACTACCTTTACGGCAGTTCATTCACGGTTGTTACTGACAGCAATCCGTTGACTTACCTGTTGACGACTGCCAAGTTAGATGCTGTCAGCTACCGATGGCTTGCTGCTTTATCCACGTTCTCATTCACACTCCAGTACTGAGCTGGTAAGCAGAATGTTGATGCGGACAGTTTGTCCAGACGACCGCACGGGGAGTTGTCAGATGATCGACTGTCAACAAAGGAAATTGAAAGGATTGAAAAGTTTGTTCAGTATCACACAGCTGATGCCAACGCCTCTTGTATCACTGATTCTGTTGTGGTTAAGGCCATTTGTGAAAAACACCTTGTACAGCAGAACAATGATCCTGCTTACTCCTTGGTCATGTCTCTTGCTATTCATCCCGATGCAGTACCGGACTGTTATGTGCAAGAGGATGTTCTAAATGGGTCATCAGCTATACCTCACTTGACTAAAGAAGAGCTAGCTGAAAAGAAGAGATCTGATCCAGTAATTAGGGAAGTGCTAATGTATCTGGAATCTAACGAAAAACCTCCTCCTATTGTTAGGAAGGAAATTCCAGATTTCTCTTTTTACCTGCGAGAGTGGGATCGCCTAGAGATAAAAGAGGGAGTTTTGCACAGAAGGTGACAGGATGGGGATTCTATCACGTACCAGTTGGTGTTGCCCGAGGAACTCAGATCCTATGCCGTAAACCAATTACATGATCAGATGGGTCATATGGGCATAGAAAGGACCCTGGATTTGGTCCGAGCGCGGTTTTATTGGCCGAAAATGGGTTCTGAGGTAGAACACAGAATAAAGACCTGTAATTGTTGTGTGTGGAGCAAAGCCTTACCCCAGAGAGCCGCACCTTTGGTGAATATTCAAGCATCACGACCACTTGAACTTGTCTGTATGGATTTTTTTCCCTCGAGCCCGATAAACCCGGATATCCTTTCACTAAATATGCTGTTGCTATACCAACACCCGAACAAAAAGCCAGGACTGTTGCAAAAAGTTTATGGGAACAGTTTATCGTGCATTACGGTTTCCCAGAATGCTTGCACAGTGATCAAGGGCCAGACTTTGAGTCGCATACGATCAAAGAGCTTTGTGCAATAGCTGGAATACAGAAAATTCGCACTACACCTTATCACCCTCAAGGAAATCCAGTGGAGCGATTCAATCGCACACTCTTAGGTATGCTGGGAACTCTGTAGGAGAAAGATAAGAGTCATTGGAAGAAATTTGTCAAACCCTTAGTTCATGCGTATAACTGTACTAAGCATGAGAGTACAGGATTTTCTCCATATGAATTAATATTTGCGCGACAACCTCGGTTGCCACTTGATTTGGCATTTGGGTTGCCTAGAGAAGGAATCTTACATACATCGCATTCCCAGTATGTGCAGCACTTGAAGCCACACTTAAAAGAGAGCTTTGAGATTGCTACACGCAATGTGCTGAAGCTTGCGGAAAGGAACAAAGTTCGCTTTGATAAGCGTGTGACTTGAGTCTACCTTGGAGGTGGGAGGACCGTGTGTTGGTGCGAAATGTTAGGATCCGTGGGAAACATAAACTCGCTGATAAGTGGGAGTCGGAAGTCTATGTAGTGATGAAGCGAGCGGACAATTTATCTGTCTATACAATTCGTCCGGAGACAAAGGATGGTCCAGTTCGTACTCTGCATAGAGACCTACTACTTCCTTGCGGATTTTTGCCTGTTCCTGAAATTGTGGATCCTGTTGTACCGAAGCCTAGGATTAGGTCGAGTCTTGGTTTGCAAGAACAAGAGGAGCTGACTGTTAATTCAGAAATGGACGATGAAATCTCTGATTCTGCATTTTGCAATTATCCAGTTGAGGAAACAAAGTTCATAACTTACCATGACTTTCCTTGACAAAGGGATGTCTTACCTGTTGTAACTCCAGGAAGTTCTTTACCTGTGGGTAAGGGTGTATTTACCTGAAGAAGCAATTTCTTATGTTGTGAGAATTTGAGTAGTTTGTGGTGTGTTGTTATGGCCCTTTGAATGTAGGCAACACTGTTGTGGAAACTGAGTGCAGACGTTCTACTAGGGAAAAGACAAAACCTAGGATACTTACCTATCCAAGTCTTGGAAATCCCCTGATCCAGGTAGCCCAATCTTTGTTCCAAGGATTGAATACTGCTTTTGTAACTGCCTTGAGTGGTATTGCAAATCCTAGTGAGTCGATTGCAATATCTCAAACACAGATTGTGTGAGGGTTATATTACCTTAACTTGTGTTTCGAGGACGTACACAGTTAGGAGGGGAGAGTGTAACCCTGATTTAATTTCAGGATTAATAATAAGAATTGTATATAGTTTAAATTAATTATAACGTATAGTTATAGTTTTTTTTAGTTTATATTGTTTATTTAGTTTTTTTATTTTGATGTTGGTTTCCATTATTTGGGGTATTTGTTCAAAGTATTTTGTTGTTTTTATGTTGGTGTGTTTATATGTAAATATATAGCTCAAAGTGTAAATAATTTAAATACTGTTTTGTTATTAGAGTCTGCTAACTAATACAGACACTTAATTTTGAATTATATAATTTATATCACCCGCTACATAAGCAATATTATGTCTAAATGTAAGTCACTTATTGCTTTACTGAACTTGTATAAAATTATTATTAAATGTGTTCATGCTGATATCTGCAGAAAAATGGTACTCTGTGTGGGATATAGATTAAGTTAACTATATTAAATGATAGAAATATAAAAAGCATAGAAGCATTTTTGCCAATCTACAATTTAGAATGCCTGGAATTTTGAGTTTTAACAGACTAATAAAATCAACGTTCGTGCCTCTGTGTGTGATTTGGCAATATAATCAACTTGATAATTTCCGATCGCACATCATTACAACAACACTTACCATATTATCACAGACGATGGTGACGCACACCCCTGGCTTGACTTGAGTGTTAAAATGAATCATCCGCGGTTGTGCGCGCATTGTTTGTATATGAGCGTGAGTCTAGCTTGCAGATGCCAGACCACTGATTCGTCAAACCTGCTTCCCTGCAGTTGTTACCGGCTCCAGACCTAGGGGAATCTGTGCCGGCACAAGCCAAATCACACACCAAGCTGTGAGTGATAAGGAGATGAACACGTTATTGCCTTGCTCGAGTGCAGTTTTAATATGACAAAGATAATCACTGTTGAAATATGGACACATCATACTTTGTCTACAAGCAAACCAAATTCTCAAAATAACATTCAACTGTCACTTTAACAATACTCCTATGAATAAATTCAAGGCAATGTAATTAGATTTCCCATATGAAAATAGGCATAACTGCATGAACAAAAAGAACCCAATACAGTTGAAGATACCTCTGTATAATGTAGTATTGGTAATACTTTGAGATATTGATGTAATACAGCATTTACTCAAAGAAAACATTTCTTTACCGTAAGTAATACCGACTTGTATAAATGCAAAAATTGATGCTACCAATCCACTCTGGTTGAAACAATGTCACTTTCCCCATATCTTTATGGATAATAACATGATATATACAATTAACTCAATTTCCCTGTAACACCTTTAATAATCTCAAACGCATTAATATACACAATTATTATGGTTTAGAAACCATAAAACTGGTGTTAACACATATAAACATCCCCATCACATCTTACTATTCAAATTGAATATCCCATGTAACAATATTATGCCTTCACTAGGGTTGGGAACCGAGAACCGGTTCTTATTCAGAACCGGTTCTGCCCTTTTTTTGAAAAGAACCAGAACCGTGAGCAATTTCTAAGTTTTTCGGTTCCAAAAACGGTTTCTGGTGCAACACGTGACCAAGCGCTGTGAGCAGCCTTGCGCTGGTGTTCTGACGATTCGGCGTTTCCCGTAAAGGATGTCACAAACCAATAACAGAAAACGTCACCCTGCCTCTTAAATTACTGACCACATTTTTTCTAATGACGCACACTCCACAGACACTCGTGCCGCGTCATGTCTTTAACTGCCGAATACATGTTTCCTACGACTGTACTGCACTCACGCCTTTGATAACTGTGCACATCGTTTTTGTTCTGACTGCACCATGTACCGGCAGCGTGCAGCAACGGCCGCCACACAAATTACATTATATTTTGTCCCATATTGTCATTAATATACATACTGACTTCAACTTGGACCACTAAATAAATAGACTGCTATTGTTATGTAAGTATAGGGTTAGAATATTTAGTGTACAGGTCATTTCAAGAGTGCTAAACAAAGTGATATAAAATATTTATTTTCATGCATTTTAAATGTTTAAAAATGTGGAAACCACTCATTGCATCACAGCATCTCCTGACTGCATTATTATTTGTAAAATAGGGGCTTTATGGAGTGTGTGTATACATGGTTATAAGTATAACAGTTTTTATTTCATTAATTTAGGCAAATGAACAAGTGTTCTTCGCCCTCAAGGGACTATTTTGGCCAACCTTATTCCTGCTTGAAAAGCAAAAATGTTATTGATAGTGTAAAAAAACATCAACTTTGAAGCACATGCTGATTGATGGACTCGCATTACTCAACATTACTAACTACCTTCCAGCAACACTACATTCAATGAAGGTAAAATAGTAAAAAAACATAATAATAGTTTTATTTAAATGGAATCGGAACCAGAAAAATTTGTTATACTGTGATATATATGTTGAATTTTGACATATTGACAACCTTTTAATTAAGTTAACAGTAAGTAAATAAACAGTATTGAGCATTGAGTTTTTGAGTATTGTGCATTTTTCCTTACTGCTATTTTTTTAATAGTTGTTTAATGATTTTTAATGGAAACGGAATCAGAAACCGGAAACCGTTAGGCGGAAACCGGAACCGGAAATTTCTAACGATTCCCAACCCTATCCTTCACATGCATTTACTAATTGAATAGCTGCAAAAATACATATACTAGATTTGATTAATAATACTTATGTACTGCCAACGAAGTATTATTACTATCTTTGTTAACATTACACCACTGTGTGAAAAACTGATTAAAAATACAAATATAATGACATGAGATTTGATGAGGTTGTGTGCGTGTGAACATCAGAAAGACAGAGTCTCTCTATCATTTAATATCACACAGAGACACTGAGAATAATCCATCAAACAACATAAAATCCAGCCCACAGAGGGTGTCAGTGATGTGGTGTTGAATGTGGGTAAGTGTAGTGAGTGTGGTGTGTGTCAGAAGAACGCTGAAGAAAGGAACAGAGTGCCAGCCATCCAACGTCCACATACACTACCGAAAGCTCTGTTATAAGATCCGATGATGGGGCAGCAAGTTATGACACAATGTTAGTAATATATGAGGATGGACAATGGATCGCATATTTTAGACTTCACATCGAACTCCAGGATTTTGTCATTAAATCCAACACAACAGTCTCAATGATCCCAATCCTTCCTGCTGATTCCTTAATATTGACAATGAATATTTCAGCTATCTCCGCCTCGCATTACAGCCTCCCAGTAACCGCGCCCCGGTCGACTCTCGACACAACAGAACCATGGGATCCTCCATCAAATACAATCTCTGGATGATCAGGAATAACGCTGATGCTCCCAAACAAACCTGTGATCTTCTGTTCTAATCTGACAGTATGAAGTCGAGGGTTTGCTGTTCTTTGGGATCCCGTGGGAGATTACAGGCTCATGAAACACAAGAAGAAAGCAAACCTACAAGAAACAACACAACATGAAAATTTCTGTGTAGTTTAGATATCTTTAGACTATATTTTGCAAAGTCCAGAATATCTTCACTATTTACAAAATGTGCTCAATAATATAAATGAAAGCTGTTGAACAGCGATTATGGTCCTAGACTTTGCTGTAAAAAAAGAGCCTGAATCAAAACTCTGTGAAAAACGAGTCAGGCCTAAAACAGTGTAAAATAGGGTGACAAATGTACCGGTACTTTCAGTAGCAAGGCGATACTTCAATGTTAGACGCATAATGATCAGGGCCTTAAAAACACAACAACAAAACACTAATAATACACCTTCATTTGGTTCACTCAGTAGCAAAATCAGTATTTTAACGTTTCTTTGTTAATACGCTTTTGTTATTTATTACTTGTTCTGAAACCGGTTTGAGTAGAAAAAAAAGGTTAATAACATTATTTTATTGAGGAGCTAAAGCATGGACATGGAGCATCACACAACAAATGCAATAATGAGCAAAGTACAGCAATTTTAGGATGATTGTAATTGAATATGGGGAGAAAAATCATAAATACAAAGCACTAGTATTAATGATTAAATGGCTTTTTCAACTTTGAACCAACCGATGGGGCGCTGCTGTACTAATCACATCATTTGGTAATCAATTCGTATGAATTACGCATGGCACAACAACAAGTTTTTGGTGATCAGACTATGCCAAAGCATTGCAGAGATACAGGCATGAAGTGTCATTTTGGCAGCTGCCTGAAAAATTCGTCGCTGTGGTATGCACAAACCGGTTTTGGGTCTATCGATAACAAATTCCATAACATATTTGTCATAACAGTCTGAAGATCATCTGATTCAATTTTGGTGAAAATTGGACCAACGGTTGATGAGGAGTTTGAAAAATTAGGTTTTCAACATGAATCAAAATGGCGGACAGGAAGTTCAGCGTACTCTGGCATATTTGTTATCTATGTTGTCGGCATAAGCCAAGGAATACTTTGAGACCAGTTTCATTGCAATAGGCTAATGCAATAAAGCATTTTTATAAATGTAATTATTAATGGTTAATGAATAGTTTGTTACTCTTGACCAATAGGTGGCGCTGTTACCAAATTGATGTGGCGTGGTCAGTGTGAGGTGACAATGGCACATACAAAGTTTGGTGCAAATATGTCAAAGCTTTGCCGAGATACAGCCTCAGATGTATTTTGGCATCTTATGAACAAATTCGTTGATGCACTAAACGAAAACCGTTTCGTATATCAACACGAATTCCATAACTTTTATCAGCTTGGTCTGAAGATGATCCGAACCAAATTTGGTGAAAATCGGACTAACGTCTAGGAAGGAGTTCGAAAACAGTGTTTCAACTTTAATCAAAATGGCGACAGGCAGTCAGGCCTATTTTGGCATAATTGGTATCGTGTTCTCGTCTGAAAACCAAAGAATCTATGGAGACGCATTTTCATGAACAAATTCTAATTTTTCACTAAGTTATGAGCATTTTTTAGATATTTTCATTATAACTATTATGAACCACAAGGTGGGCGCTGCCCCCAAAACTTTTTTGAGTAAGCTATTCAGGGCATGTACCAAACATTTTAAAACGGGGCCAAATCGGGCTACACCACCCGAAAGGTGCCGATGCACCTATTGAAATCGTTAGAATTTCTTCTTCATACTTTATTATTATTCATATCCTCTTTCCGCCGCAAGTCTATGGCAGCCCATAGCAACCGATTGCGGGAAAGTTGTAAATTATGGAACACACTAATAGAGACAGTGTCAACATTAACCTAGCAGATTTATGCATCAATCTTACTCAAACTCTCTAAGCAATCACACACAGTTGTCCCCAAACTTTCAAACAATTTATGCTATAAACGTTTGAACCATAAGGTAAGAAGGAACTTAATTTTTCCTCTGAATCAACTTGTCTCATTGCCAATTTGATTGAACCCAAAAATTCAACAAAATCGCAAACGGTTTAGTTTTTTTTATTTTTCTATTTTTAGATATTCAAAAAAAATACTTTTCTCAATCTAATCTCCTTCCCTAACGGTTATACCGTTTCTCACCAAAATTAGCCTCAGATCATCTATCGACCATGCTGCAAAAGTTATGGAAGTCCAAGTCATTCTTTCAAAATGTTCCCTGGAATAACCGCAACGAATCAAATAAAAGCACGGCAAAAATAGTATTATGAGGCTATATCTCCCCACGCACGGTTTGAACACGTTTGAGACCAACTTGAGTGTCTGTCAGGTAACAGCATAGCACATGATGCTACCTTCAGTGTTTCGGCGCATGCCCCCTAGTGGTCTGGAATACGAAAAATGCACATACAACACTTTTGCACAGACAACCTGCTGAATGGTTTGGTAACATCACAAAACTGGTCTCATTCAGATTCGGTGCAAAATAATGTTCGAATCGAATGATACCCAGTTTATCCCCATGTCAGCCATTTTGGGCGCCGGCCATTTTGAATTATTTTCTAAGATATGCGGTATTTCAACAAACTCATTATTCAAGATCGTTTACGAAACTAATTACAAAAATGTTCGAAAAAAAATACCACCAAAGTTTCCCTGATGTACTCAAACTTTGTTCAACAATGCCACCCAACAGATGCCACCAAACCCCACCAACCATGTGTCAAAATTATAAAAAGCATTTATACAATAAATCAATAACTTGAAATACCTTGGACTATTGATGAAACGTCTCAACAGTCTCTTCAACTGACGTCTCATCCTGGTTAAATTCTTTGGAATCATGATATCATGCCGAGAAAACATCTCTTACCAATTAGACAAAATTTGGGTTTAACCAATCCATTTTGGAGTCATGATGTTTGAAACCTAACATTTTTTTTTTAAGTTTTTTTTGTCAAAACATCGCTCCCTAGACCGAGGCCATAGTGTGTCCTATTTTTTTGTTTCACACTTCTCAATATGGTGACTCCAGGTATCATCTTACAGTTTACCCGGTGTCTCCTTTTGCTGGCAAATAAGAATAAAGTTATGGATTTCGTGTGATAATTACTTAGAAAAATAAACCGCGCAAACATGGTTTTTTTTTGTTTGTTTATATAGGACAGGGCAAAAAAACCAAAACAACAAAAAAAATGTAATTTGTGTTGAAAATTTGAAAACCTGACCACTAGGTGGCGCTGCGTCGAAACACTGCAAGTAGTTTCAGGTCATGGTGGTTATAAAAAACACCAAGCTTGGTTTCAATACGCCAAACCGTTGCGGAGTTATAGCCTCACATGCATTTTTGCATGCTTTTCATAGAATTTGTTCGCGTGGTATTCGAGAACGGTTGGACGAATCAACTTGAATTCCATAACTTTTTGCCAACATGGTCTGAAGATGATCCGAGCAAATTTTCATGAAAATCGGACTAACCGTCTAGGACGAGTTCGAAAAAGTAGATTTTTCAAACAATTGAAAATAGCAAAAAAACTAAACCTTGCGATTTTTGAATTGTGGGGTTCATTCGACTTGGCCTGAGCCAAGCTTTCAGAGGAAATGAAAATTTTCATTTTGTGGCTTACGGTTCAAAAGTCATATTAGCACAAAACTCTTGAAATTTTGGACAAGTGGTGGCGCTAGAGAGTAGGGGATAGAACTTCAATTTGCATAGTTCATGCTGGGACTGTCCTCTTCAGTGTGCCAAATTGTTAAACTTTCCCGCATCGGTTCTATGGGCCGCCATAGACTTGCGGCGGAAGAAAGAAGAAGAAGAAGAAGAAGAAGAAGCAGGATTTAATAAAAAATATAAGCTGCAAGCAGCAATTATGGGGCCAAGCACTACAGGAGCAAAGTTCAGACGAACGGCTGGAATGAGTATTAAACAGTTTTAAGGGTATTTTAGGACAAAATGGCGTGGAAAACAATAAAGCAAACAAACTAGTAATAGGATTTATTGCTTATTGACGTTGCAGTGGGTGGCGTGTTTACCAAATTCGTGTGGACATGGTCAGTGTGAGGTGACTATTGCCACCCAAACAAAAATGTGGTGTCAGTATGTCAAAGCTTTGCAAGAGGACTAGAGCCTTAGAGTCATTTGAACAGTGCTTAAAGTTTTATAGCGGAGCGTACGAACATGGTTTGCGTCTATCCGACACGATCCATAACTTTTTGTCCAGCACAGTTGAAGATGTTGTACTCGGATTTTGGTGAAAATGGACCAAAGGTGATGAGGAGAGCAAAAACAGTAGGTTTTCACAATAAATCAAAATGGCCAACAGAAAGTTCGGCTTATTATGACATAATTGATATGTATGTTGTCGGCATGACTCAAGAAATATTTTGAGACCAGTTTCATTGCAATAGGTTAATGCAATAAAAAGTAATTTGCATTTTTATAAGTGTAATTATTAATGGTTAATGAATGGTTTATTACTCTTGAACAATAGGTGCCGCTGTTACCAATTTGATGTGGCATGGTCAGTGTGAGGTGACAATGGCACATACAAAGTTTGGTACAAATATGTAAAGCTTTATAGCAGATATTGCGCCTCAGAGTACTTGGGTATCTCAACAACAAACCTGCGATTTTCGAAGCGCCTAAACGAAAACCATTTTGTATATCAACACTTAATTCCATAACCTTGCCAGCACAATCGAAGATGATCCTCGAGCCAAATTTGGTGAAAATCGGACTAACGGGTCTAGGAGAGCGCCCGGAAGTGATTTCAACATGAACGTACCGGCAGATTATAGCGGCCACTCTATTGCTAATTCAACCGACGCCCTGCATGACCCAAAGAATATAGCGAT